>NW_015151400.1:82745-125573 GCF_000732505.1 Cyprinodon variegatus | reverse complement strand
AGTGACTGCGGTCAAACCATTAACAACCTTTAGGTTTTTGGTTTGTCAGCAGGTGCTCTTATTGAGGGCTTCCTCTATGCTGGAAAATGGCTGCTGCTACATGTGAGTGTTTCTACTCCTGTCTGGAAAAACAAGAAATAGATCAAATAACTTTCCTCTTTAATAATGAAAAAGCACAAAACGCAGAACACAGAGATTTAATGAGTTAAGACCAGCACATGACTGCCTTCCCTATGACACAGGTTGATCAGTTTACATGTCAAAGTTTAATATGGATCTAAACCAGCTTGAGGCCTTTAGAAACTGCTGTAACAAATTCAGAGCCCAGAAGAAATTAGTTTAAAAGGTTTCTCTTTTATTCCTCAGTGTAATGTTTGGATTTTTCTCCCTCAGTTTCCTTAAATCGGTACGTTAGTAATTTTACTCTCAGCCCTGGATTTAAATGTTAGATTATCTTAAACAGGAAAGGCTGATTTCCATTTTCTTAAGACAGATAACGGCAACAATATTCTAAAGGAATCCGTAGGATTTTCAGGCTTCTTTGCTGTTTTTTTTCTCACAGATATGTATTGTGTTTGATGATGGTGATGTTGCCTTCTTTTTTTCACCAGAGCAGCTGGTGCATGTCCATCTGAGACTTCAAGCTGCAGAATTTTAGGTTAATGTGCAACCTCATCATTAGGATTGCATGTTTTCTATCACATGTTAAATGTCTGCATCCCTCTGGGGTTCATAGCACTTTGGTCAAGTTGATGTTCTGGATATCTGTGCAACTATGGCAGAGCTGTTTGTTTGTCCACTGTTGCCTTTTGTAGACATTCCTTCTCTGAATCTTAAAAGATCTGAAGATCATTAAAGTTAACACAAAAACACAAAACTAAATTAAAAATTATATCAGTACTTTGATCAGTATTAAGTTTAGAACACTGAAAAAACAAAACAAATGGAGCATTTTTAAAAGTTTACACAAATGAGCAATTATTACTTCACAAATCCAAATTATAATTTAATATATAATTTTTCAGTAATTGAATTTCGATTTTCTACAACCTGTTTTAGAGCCTTGGAAGATTTATTCACATTTATGATTGAAGCGTTAGAAATTATTAACTCCGCTTTATGCCTCACATTTATAATATAAAGGGATTCAATCAGAGTGGAGACATTTTTGTTGCTTATTTCCTTTTAGGTCATCATTAAAGACTCCTGGAAAAAATAAAGAGTTTAGGCTGTACTTACCTCAAGGTTCAGGCGTGGATGTAATATTTGAGAACAATTCAAAGTTTGTGGTTTTTATGTTTCGCATACAAACCGTTTTGAGGGAGTATTTTGATCATGTTTTTGCCTTGTTTTAACCACCAGTGTCCTTAATATTTTTTTGCTTCATTTATTCAGTCCATTAATGTATTGTAATTCCCAACTACACATGAAACGGTAACTAGATTGACAAATTAACCAAACAAATTAAAATAAGATTTTTTTTTTCTACTTTTAACAGCTGCCAAAAGGCCTCTTTCTAGAACAAATTCAGCTTTACTTGTGACATTCCTAAGCTTTTCCAGCATTTCAGACATATCTACTTTTCATCTAGCTCAAAGAAAGTGAATAGAAATAAAATAAGGGACGAGTATATTTTTGTTACATAGGTTTAGAGCTGACACAGGCAGAAAGGTGGAAGCCTTTAGTTACTGTGAGTAAAACAAGCTTCTCAGGTCATCAAACTCCTCAGGGGTGTAAATAATGACAATGAGAACCTGCTGTAGATGTTTAGAGACGTTCCACAGACTGAATGAGAAGCATTCAGCTGTGTGAGCGCTAGCATTTCAGCTTTGCTGTTAGTTAAATGAGGGAATCCCTTCAGCTGAATGCTGTAATTAACTGAGCTTCTTCTTTGGATGCCATCATTTTCTGTAATAAGACACATTTTTTTGTGTTGCAAGCTAAAGGGATTCTTATTTCATCCTGTGGTTTTACACTGAATGCACTGCTTCCTTTTTCTGATCATCATTCAATTTTTTTGTGACTGTACAGGAAAAAGGACAAATCCTGAAAATATTCTCATTAGTATTACTGAATTAGATGAAAAACCTGTTGAGTTCTGCTCAAACGCTTACAAAAAAAACAGTCTAAATCACTGGAGAAAACCGACAGAAGGCTAACGTTGCTGAAGTGAAATACGTTGAAGCTAATGTTCCTTTCTGTTTTATTGTCTGAAACTTTCAAAACGGCAAACAACAAAGTCATCAGATTTTCCTGAGCCAGAATCTGCTGCTCCACTGTTCTAATTGTTTTTAAAAGGTTTACAGTAACGGTAAACCTTTAATGTGTGGAAAAGGAAAATGTGTTTTATTAAGTGCTGATTATGGGTAGTTTGATTTCTGTTATTTAAATTATTTACATACTTTAGGTTTAAAATTGAAATCGATATAATTTACAAAGTGTAAATCCTACTAAAATTCTTTCTCCAGTCTTACCACTGTTCAGATTTTCTTTATACCTATTTAATATCATTGAAATAAAGACTAAATTGTGGATAGATGTACGATTTATTAAGACATAGACCTCTAAAAGCTTTATATTTTAGCAGTGCTCCTGGCATCTATTATAAGACAGATTTAACATGGATACATCAAAGTGTTTTGGAAGTCATTGCCTTTTGGGTTCTAAATACAAGACTGTTTGTCTGCATGTGAGTTTACTCGTCACTCTCCAAGGTGCATGTGCCTTAACACACAGCATGCAGTACAAGTCAAGAATATGTTGCGATCAGTGGTATTTGGTTTGTGTTTTTTTGTTTGCTTCTTTAATAAAGAGAATAAACTAAAGTCGCTGTTTGGCCTCTTTCTTTGCCTCTTATGAACATTTATACATTATCTGTAATGGATCATTGGTCAAAATATCTGTGGATGAAGTTTTTTTTTTTTTTTTATCACTTTGTTGTCATAGTTAAAACTAGCAGGTTTAAACAGCCATTGTTTATAAATATGCGGTACCATTACAATCCTCAGTTTGTTCTTGAAACAGGTTAACATGTGTTAACATATGTTCTCCAAACGTTAAAGTTTATTTTGTTAATAACTGGAATCCACACAATCAGATATATTCGTTTATTGCCAGGTTTGTAAAGCCTCATGAGAGCCACTCAGAATTTACCATGCCGTTCCCATATATGCATATTTAAATGTTTTGGTCTTTGTTTTTGTTGTGTTGGGTTGCTGTGAGAAACATGGGTTTAATTTTTGAGATGATTTTGGTGGGGGGGACTAATAAAGTGAGGTAATATACGGTAAGTATTTTGAATGTGAGTTAATTGAAATAATGCATAATGGACAGTTTTTTTTTTAGGAGGTAATAAAATAGGAGAAAAGAATACAAGACAGAGAAAGTCAAGGAACCCAATAACATTAAATATATTATGGGATATCTTTGTTTATGTTTCTTGTATTTCTGTGTGAAGAACTTAAATAATGACAAAGCGCAGGTTGCAGTTGATGAGAGCAAGATACACCCAAGAACTAATTTACTTTCTAAAACTACTTAAGGTTGCTGAGAGGATCATTGCAGGTTGGTTGTCCATTCCACATGTGTTGTATGGCTCTGGAAGAGGCTTACAAATGTGTCCTCTAAACCAGAGGTTGCAGCAGGAGTAACTGGTGCAATGGAAGCCTTTAAGAAGCATGCAGGGTTTTTTTTGTTTTGTTTTGTTTTTTGTTGGTTTTAATGATCAAACCAAAGGCTGTGCCTCTATTCCTTGAACTAAGATTCTCCCATGTGCATTTTTGACTATGCCAGGGTGGCCCATTGCTATCTTTTATATTGGTAGCAACAGTCAGGATGTGGAGAGGATGTTCTTTATCGCATGCTGTTGTTGGCATCTTTAAACCATTAAAAATGAAATAATCTAGTTCTTTATCACCAGCTATAATTTAGGAGACACAGGCTGATAGGAGCATCATTTGACATAATACAAACATTACTTTGCTCTGTAACAGGGCGAACAGATCTCTATCCTGATCTCTAAAGATCCTCATTTAATAGTCTGTTCAAATTCCAACATTCCTTCAAGGTTAGAAAGTCTGGATTATGACTAGAATGCCATACATCAGCACCATGCAGCTAAAATTAGCTTCCCATGTAGGGTCCCTGGACTCACCATTACAGACAAAGTGAGGATCTCCGTCATCTAGGGAAAGGTTGATGTAGAGCAGTGTTTTCCATGTCTGCTCCGGCACGTTTTCCAGCTTCAGTACAGCTAATTTCCATAGGTGGGGGTTTACCAGACTTTGCTAAACTGCAGGCATCTTAAACAGGTATGTTAAAGCAGAGAAACATCTAAAAACTGCAGGTTAGTGTGCCAGTAACCTCTAATCTCTGCATAGAAGAGGACAGTGGATAGAAGACTTTTTTTGTGTCCTTAATGTTTCAGATATTTCAACTAAATTCAATAAAAGAAACTTGTTACCATGCATTTGCAGAGGTTCATGATGTACTGGAGAGGCATTTTAATCTCCAAAGGACTGAAGATGGAAACTCATGAATCCACTATAGAATAACAACTGGAAGCATATTTATGTCTTTGCATATATGAAGATTTTAGTTCTCTGCCCTCACTTTAGCTCCACTTTGAACAGCAGACAGAGCGACTGAGCTCAATATCCCCTTCATTTTCTAAAAGCCTTTTCTTGTCCCATCAACAAAACCTTTGAGGCACTTCGATGTCCCGTTTTCGTTACCCTTCACTATGGTGAGAGTTACATCTGCCAAAATAGCTGAAATGAATATTTAATCAGCTGACAACAAATATCATCTCACTCTCCTTTGCGGTCTACAGGCCCGCTGGTTCTCGGTACCTTAATTAGATAAATGTGTGTGCTTGCAGAGGACAAACACTTGTGTCTGAGAAAGTCTTGTTTATAAGAGCAATTTGCAATGTTGTCCTGACATTTACTGGGGAACATTTGTTCATTAAGATTAATGTAACATCTGCGTCATATTTCTATTAGAGTGTCTTCATTCAACACTAAGGGCATTTAGCTGAATACCTTCCAGTAACGCCACATCAGCTGATTAAAAAAATACAAAACAGAGAGATAAATATTTAAAGAGATGCAATCAGATTACAATTTTGGTTCAATTTTCAAATTTAGAACCTTAATAGAGATAAAATTTCCTGTTTTGTACTTTAATGATATAAACAAAAATGCTCTAAATTAAATTAAACTTTACACTTTTGACAGTTATATACTCCCAGTTCAAAAACTGCCACTTCATTTTTTTTTTATCATTATATTAAAATAATAAAACATAAAAAAGTAAATGCATAAGTAATATTGAAACAGAATTTACTACAAATTCATCATGATTGAAATAAATGATCAACTAAGTAGTGGATTGATTCTTAACTTTCTGTGTTGTCAGTCATTGTAGCAGCAGTCATTTACCTGCTGGGATTCCCTTTGTGTGGCCCTCTGCTGCTGTAGCCCATCCGCCTCGAGGTTTAATGTGTTGCTTATCCATCCTTGCTGCGTACCTTGCCACTTTTCATTATTCTAAATGTTCCGAGTCACATTTTTGGATTAAAATAAAACCTGTTTTAATTTTTTTTATTTTACAATATTTTCCTGATAAAATCAATTATGTTGATGACTCATTAAATGGGGGATCCCTGATGTTCCTAAGGAAACAGAAATGTACAATAACTTTTCATTTCAGTTTATTAATATAACGCCAATTCACAACACGTGTCATCTGAGGGCCTTTTAAATTCAACCAGATCATACAGTCAAATTGATTAAAAGTTTTCTATCTGAGGAAAACCAGTTGATTTGATCGACTCATTGACTCGAAAGCAATCCCTCACAAAAAGCATGCATTCAGCGATGGTGGAGAGGAAAAACTCTCTTTTAACAGGAAGAAACTTCCAGCAGAACCAGGCTCAGGGTGAGCAGCCATCTGCCGAGGCCAACTGGGGTTCATGGAGACAGAAGTGGACATAACTAGTTTCAAGTTGTTGTTAGTTACAGAATTCGTGGAATTGAGGAGGAATAACAAAGATCTGCCCCTTTAATTTTTAGGGGATACAAAAAATTATGCACTCCTGTTAGAAAATTAAGCTGTTTTTTTGAACAAATGAAACCCTAACCTTTCCATATTGTTTCACACCATTTTTCTTTTAAATAATGCACTGTTCTCGAGTCTTATCATAGATGAAGAACCATTTGTTGCATCTTGATGCCTTGGGGCAGATAACTTTTTTTATTATTCTTAGGTGGAATAGGTGTCTGCTGATTTATAACTACATGCTGTGAACCTGATAAAGGTCCTTGCCTTGACGCATGAACTGAGGAAAACTAAGTTCATTTTTTTAGTTTTCAAGCAAATAGAGATATATAAACAAATCCCTTTAATGATAAGAGGTTTTCTGTGACTAGAAGAAAATTTGCAATCATCGACCCTACAGACAGAAGTCTAGGTTAAACTGGTTTTAAGTTAAAGTATCAAAATATTCAGTAGTCAGTGACTTTAATCTGTTTAGTTTGATGTCATTTTGACACCTAAACATCAGATCCAGTTATTTTATCAAAGCAGCACATCAAACGATATGATTAGAACACGGCTCCCTTCCTCCTCACTGTTTCTGAGCGAACAGAACCGTTTGCCTCGGCTCACCACAGGAGACAGTCTGGCTTTTTAGTCTTCTCTCTCCTGTTAAAGACCTGCTGAAAGTTGTGTCCTGTTCAATCATCCATTAACTGAAACATAACCTTAGAAACATAGGGGCCATAATTTGATTGCTGCTTTTTAGGCTGACCCAGCTTTCATCTTGCAGTCTTTCAGACATGCATTTGTCTTTGAGAATGGATTTAGTAGAGTGAAATTTGTGAGTTAAAAGGGGTTAAAGGACCCCTGGACAATAATAACCTGCAGCACAGTATCATTCCAATGCTTTCCTAGATTTTTAAGATTAAACTCCAAAAGGTCATTCCCTCTTATGCTTTCAGGCTTTGGGACGTTGCCCAATGGATATTAAACCTATTTTTCTTTGAATAGGCGAAGCAAGTTTCCAGAATCCTTTTACTATGAAACTGGAACATTGGTCAGGATGTGTTTTTTTTTGTTTTGTTTTTTTTTTTTTACTAATGTGTACTATATGGTTTTACATATATAGTGTTTCTTATTTATCTGTGTTTATAGATTTTGTAATCTATTTATTTTTTTTTGGTTCAGAAAGCCTAACCAGGTATGCTAGCCTTCAGGTAGAAGCCCTGTGTAAGATGCAACTTTTGCCTTTGGGTGACACTATTTATTTGTTCTTTCCCTAAAAAATTAAATAACTCTATTTTTTTCTGAGCATGATCTAGAAAAATGATGAAAATCAAATTACTTTACGCTCCACTGCACACAAAGTGTTTAAAGGAAAATAAGGAAAATGCTTTTTTTTTTATGTATTATTACATTTTAATTTGATATGCCTTATACAAAAATGATTGTGTAGAATATAATAGATTTTAACTTTGGGTAGTTAATGTCAGAGGTATAATTTTGGACCTCCGATCTGCAACTTGTTTGGTACCTACTGCGCAGGCGGTGGTTACTCTGTGTGACTTCATTCAGATGACCCCGTTTTAACCCACCTCCAGCCCTTCCTCCACCATCAATGCTTAAAACTTCATCAGAGTTTCATTATTCCTGGACTCTTACTTCATTCCGTGTCTCATTTTAACCGGTCCGGCAGAAGACCAAATAAAAATAAAGAAGAATGACTGTAACAAATAAAGGCAAACATTCTGCAGAATATTATAATATATAATATAATATAATAATATATATAATAAGTGAGAGAGGAAGGACGCATCCACTCTGGAATAAGTTTGGTCCAAGTTTTACAGTTAGAGAGAGTTACAGTCTTATCATTTTGCTGCCTCCATTGATTCACCAAGCTAAAATCCCACTGATGCTGTATTCTCTTCACCTGCCAAAGTTAAATAAATCAACAGAAGAAGAACAATCATGAAAATTTTATTGAAATGAAGACTACAACTTTCTCCCAGGCTTGTCCATGAGCAGCTGCCACGTTAGGCTAAAAGGGAAGCTTGGCATAAGGAAGAGAGAGCACATTGAGGAGTAAAGCATCACCACTACATGACCTCATACCCTAAAAAAAGCTGCTCTCTTACAGTGATAATCTGCTGTAGTGAAAAAAGAGCTGCTGTGTTTAATCTCAGAGGTAGTTTCACAAAAAGCATGCTGCAAACTCTTCAATAAAATTACATGAATTAGAAAAGAAATCCTCATACCTCTGTTTAGCAATGAATGCACAAAACAGTAATAAAGATACTACACTGCAGAAAAAAGGACAATAATGTAAACAAAGATGTTCTTCCATGCAAATGTAATTGCAGATCATGTTCTCAATGATTATTTTGTGTCATCCTTTGTCTTCAACTGTTTTTTTTCAAGTTGTACGCTGTGCTGCACTGTTGTTAAATTCATGTGTGTGTTTCATGTCAATAAACAGAATACAAACAATGTCAACATTTTCTTAAAAGTATTCGACAGAGATATCTGAAACACTTAGAAAAGTGACAATGTTTGACTGTTTTACTGTTATTTCCTATTAAATGTTGCCACAGTTATAAGGAAAATGCATTAAGTGTCAGTAAATACATGCCTAATACATGCCAGATATCTGTCGGTGTCAAACACCTTTTGGTGGAGGCTGTATGATGAGTTGTCTAACATCTTCATCTTTAAAAGGAAAATAAGGCTTATTGATGGAGGATAACTCCTGCCCCAGACTGAGAAACGTTTATCATGAAGTACCACGATAGAGGATATAATGTCCTGTCCTGAATTTAACACCATCTAGTACCGCTGTTCATGCCAGAATTACCAACACAATCCGTTATTATCCGTATTGTGACAAATACCAGTTCAAACGTTTGTGGTTGCGTATGGCTCTCCCACACAATGTTGTGGTCCCTGCCTGTTGAAAACATCAATTATCAAATTGCTGCTTTTTTTTTTCTCTGTTAAGCTTAAATCATTTAAATCAATAAGTGACAACAAATAAAGGCAAAGACGATGTGGCACATTTTTAGTGCTCAGCTGCTCAAACCACGTGCTTTTACTTACAAATGTGGAACCATTTGATGAAAATAACTTTGATAACGTGTAAGAATTGTTACCTGGAGGCAATTGCAACAACAAAGAAATGATCAGTTTAACAAAAAACTGATGTTTCATTTTCTACTAAGAATTTTCGTCGTCATGCTACGCTCAGCAATTTCTTACTGATTTCTTCTGTCTTTCAAATGTCCTCTAAATATTTTTTTTTCCCAGGTGAGGCTGACTGACCTGTGTTCACTTCAGCTGAACGCTGAACAGATTTAGTAACCATTAGCTAAAGCCTTAGATCCAATAGAACTATGATTATGGTGATTATTTATTTTATCTTCTTTCTCAAAAGTGTTATCAATGTTTTTCTTTGGTATGTATGAGCAATGAAAAGGCTTTGCTTCATGCTGTGGCCGCTAGGAGTCTCTGTGTTTGAAACAGCATAGATCAGAACCCTTATATGAGTGAGGTTGCTGCTGTTTTACTGGATTTGAAGGAATGCTAATAGCATGGTGAAATTTGTTGATATGAGATAAAATATGCATAAGACTGCATGGACTTTTTTTTTCACTCAAACAATAAATGCACCGAGCAGAAGATGGCTCCGGTGGATTTCCTCTCACTTCTTGCCAACGTGTCAGTTAGCATATTCTGTCTATGCTTCGGAGACAGCAGCTAAAACAAGTTATGTTCAGCTACTACAGTATATTTTGTTAACATTACAGGGAAGCATGCTTTTTCACTTACATTCACTTTTTGTATAGGTTTTGATAAGGTTCAGAATTGTCAATTTTTTGGTATATTTAATTTTTAATGACAAAGCAAAGGTCTGATAAGCAAAGTTCAGTCCTCAAACAGCCTCCATGCACACTCAGTGGCAGCAAATTACAATAATTCATGGAAGCCCTGAAATGAAAGTTTACTTCATTGTATTCCCATGGGGTCACCTATCACCCACATGGTATATTCAGTCCGCTGAGTTAGAGTTAGTAATGTCCCAAAGTTTCAGTTCTTTACAGCTGATACAGCTCCTTTCTATTTGTTGATGGGTAAGATGGATGCTCCACATAGCTGTAGTTTATCACGCCTCCTTCATCCTCAAAATCAATGTCATCTTCTTCAATGTCGTCAATATCGTCATCATCCAGGCCGCGACTGTCCCGATCCGATTCCTCCTCCTCCTCCAGCTCGTTCTCACAGGTCACCTTGATCCTCTTGCGGTTGTTGTTCCTCACTGACGCCTCCAAAGCTTTCTGCCTTCGGTAGAAGTGGGAGAACTTGTTGAAGATGATAGTGATGGGCAGAGCCACCACCAGAGTGCCACCCAGGATGCATCCACTTGCTGCTAATTTTCCAGCCACTGTGACGGGCACTACATCTCCGTAACCCACTGTGGTCATGCTAACAGTCCCCCACCACCAGCAGGCAGGGATTGTGTCCAAACCCACATCCTGAAACAAGTAAAATAAATATACTTTAAACTGAGGATGATATATTCTCAACATTATTTCCCTTGAAAGTCTCAATAAATCAGGGACATTTCTCTTTGTGCTTCTTTGAATCCCCACATCTTTGATGCAAATCATTCCTTTGTAGCTCTGGCTTTATTTAAGCTCATTGTCCCCCCTTGAAAAATAATTTCCTGTAAATGATTTTGTATCTAGCTTCAATCATCTGCCTATAAACTCTCACCAGCCTCCCTGTTCTCTTGAAAAGTGGCATCTCTGTAGGTCAATACTGACTCCATGTTAGTTTTAAAATATATAACATTTTGGACATAAACTTTCTGTTTTTAAAGGCAACAAAGTAGAGGCTAGTGGAGATATTGACAGATTCTTCCATCTCATTAGTGGATTCCATCTTTCCATTTTGCATGAGCCTATTTATTTTTGCCTTACTCCCAGTATCTCCCTTTCAGTTTAGGAAGGTGGACATTTCTTGGTAGATTTAAAAATGTGTCATCCTTTTTTTTTTTAGGTAAAGGAATGAACATTGCAATATGAATTTTTACCATCTTGCTATATTTGAAACCATCCGACCTGTCTAATTTAAGCCTTCATGTTATTGCTTGTGTATTCCAAGTCACATGGGTTATGGCAACCACAAATGGGGCTTAAATCTGAGGTAACCCAACTTTTCCTCAGTTTTTCTAAAGACATTTTGAAATCAATGCAGGAGTCTTTTTCAATTCTGTTGGATTGCTATCATCCTGAAAAAAACTGTTCTTTAAATACCACTTCCCTGCATGCAATAGGTGTCCCTGTTTCAGGACACCTGATTCAAATGGTAATTGCATGACATCCTCAGCAGCCATTGACTCCTGCAGAAGTCTGTCAATGATTATGTTACCGTATATCAATTGGGGTTTTCTAAGTGAAGAGATCTAAAACATGCAGTGCAGTGGTACTTGATGACCAGAATTGAGAACCATCACACCATAGCAATCTGTAGTTGGAGCACTGAGGGTTTAAGAAAAGCTGACGTCCATCCTCCTAAACACATTTCAAGTCACATTCAAATCAATGACCAACTTCAACAACACAGACAAATTCAGAAAATCTAACAAAAGTCCAGTTGCCTTAGATTAAAGCCTGTTTTCTGATAACCTTCATGATACTGTCTGTTTACTATTGTTTTCTAACAAACCTCTGATGCCCTCAGAACTGTTGCAGAACTGCATTTACTTATTGGCTGACTTCTAAAGGTTATTGCTGCTCTGGATTGTTTAAAAGAGTATCAGAGTAACATGCATACACTAGATTTTTCTTTGTAAAATTCTTTCTTTTCACTTCACAATTAGTTGCTGCTACAGGTGTATAATGCAATTTGTGGATGTTATGTGAAAAACATCTAAGGGGTATTAATAGTTTTGCAAGGCAGTACATGTAAGCTGAGGAGTAGGGAGCCCCTGCAGCGGCTCATTTTGTAGTGGAAGAAGTTAAAGCAGAGACTTGTGTATTTTACACCTTCTCTATAGTCTCTGGATACTGGAATTGGTTTTTGACACTATTTCAAGCTGTACCATTTAAATGGTGTCTAAGCTTGTCCTTTTCTCATTATGCAGAACATTTTCCTTCTCCCAGATTTTCTCTTTTTATTTCACCTTTTGTTACACATCTATTATTTCCCTCAACTTTTCCCAGAAAAGTTGACATTTATATTTTTTAGGCAGCATGTCAGCATTTGCTGAAATATTGAAGAACCACCGAAAGATTCACTAGAGATTACTGAAGCAGTACAGGATCCAAACTGTGGAAAAATAAATAATGAATATTTCTTTAAATAATGAATATTTCACCAGCTGAAACACAATCAAGACCTACTGGGAGTAAAAAATGACCAA
This sequence comes from Cyprinodon variegatus, assembly GCF_000732505.1. Lineage (NCBI taxonomy): Eukaryota > Metazoa > Chordata > Actinopteri > Cyprinodontiformes > Cyprinodontidae > Cyprinodon > Cyprinodon variegatus. The sequence goes on along the minus strand of NW_015151400.1, from coordinate 113,113 downwards.
GCGTGCTGCATCATCCCTTGGCCTGAACTGTGCAAAAAAAGGATAAAAAGTGGCAAACGGCAACACTGACAGGGATGTTGTTGCAGGAAGACTAAAGAATTTATCCGATTTATTATTTATTACAGATAAGCCAACTTTCCAACAAAAAAGTCACTGGACTGGAGTTAAGCTTAGGCTGTTGGAAGACCTCTGTTTTTCCTCACAGTTTCATATTTATGCACTACTTGCAGTTATTGTGATATTGAACTCTGTTTTCTTTCTATGCCTGGTCTCAGTGCTTCTGCTTTAACCTTTTTTTTTTTTACCATCTTTTTTTTTTTCTGTCCTGTAGAAAGAACTGCATCAAAGTATTTAGCTTATAATCCTTTTTGGCAGAGCCATTAATAGAGTTCCTGCTAATAATCCTATCATCGATTTTTCCATTTCTATAAAAATGTACTGTGTCAGTGCTTCAGAGTTTAGCAGTGTCTCTATTTAATGCAGAGTTCCTAATAGACCTATTGCTGCTTTTACCTGTGTTTCCACCCTTTTTGTTTTTTCTCTCCTACAGAGGCTATTCCGTTTGGGTAGAGCCGTGTCTCCTTCCTGGATAAAGCCATTCACAGAGCCATTAGCAGCACTAACTGTGTGTTTTCATTCCTATGGAAGGCACTTCTGGCCCAATGCTTTAGTGTTTGACTGGAATGAATCAGATTTAACTGAAAGGGATTCTGATTCATTAGATTAGATTAATCTGAATTAAAATTGGACTGAGTCTATTTATGGAGATATGATTTTAAGCAAATTTCCTCATAAAGTACATTATAATGACGTTTGTTGGGAATAACATCTATAATAAGTGAACAGAACTCAAAATAGTTGTTACAGCATTTTATGGTCATACACATTTTCAGTACTTAAGGGAATTTCAAAAGTTATAGCATATCAGACTCTTGCAAAGCTCGTTGTACTTGAAAATGTACATTAGCCTCAATGCAAAAAAAACACTTAATTCTGGGTCAAAGTGGAGGGTAAGGAGAGTAACCTTTCCTGCTGGAAGAGCAAAATAAAAAAAAAATAAAAAAAACTGTCAATGTAAGGGTTTAAATAACAATCTAATTTGTTTAAAATTAACACTTAGAATTTATATTATGGATACAATTACACTATGGGCTGGATCTTCAAACATTCCAAAAAGAGATGTTAGGTGTATAGTTCTTTTATAGTAGGTACGTGCTATAAATGGGCATATTTTGGTTGAAGTACAAAGATTGTTATGCAAATACTAAGACTTGCAAACTGATTTCATTCTGCCCAATAAAATAAGCAGCAAATAAGCAATAAAATAAGCATTGTGTTTTACTGGATGTTTTTGAGTGGTCATTAAGAAAGATGAGGTTAAAAGCCATGCCAATAATAATAACTATTAAAAAACAATGAAATTACAAAATAATTATCATGCACCCAGAACAGGTAGACTATTTTTATTATAAAATATTGAATTTAAACTTAAATATAAAAAATACAGATAGGTTTCATAAAACATGAAAAAGTATTTCTTGTCTGCTCATAGATATAGAACCAGATATTGCTCCAAACATCTAGACGTATCTCCACCAGCTCCTCTCAGCAGCACCATGACATGATATCCAGTAAAACAACGTAGGTGCTTAAGAATTTAATAAAACACAACCATGCTTCTTGCACGGTTATGTTTTATTAAATTGAGGGAGAACCAAAATCCCTATTGCGATAAAAAAGAGATGTGCCCCCCCTCCCATGTCTCTTTGCAGGCTATTTTGATAATTTATTTTCTATATGAACAGTCAACAATATTTAAGTTAGGTCTTTTTTATTAATTTGGCATGTGTAAAAAAATATTTTGCTTTATTAATATTACCCCACTGTGTTTTTTTTTTGTGTGTGTCCAAATATGTTTTCAATTACACATAATACAGCATCTCTACCTGCTCTGGCATTGTACAAATGCCTCTTTTGTGGCAAAAATGCAGATATTTTTGCATGTCAAGTTGCACCTGACTCTCCGAACTACTAAAAAGGATGCAAAAACGACAGCAGCTTGAGTTTCCAATTTGAAAATTCACTTTCTCTAAAGCACATTGATACTAGATGATTACAATTTCATAGAATCCATCCATGAATTTGTGCAGTTTGGTTATTATAATATGAGCTGCATCTTGATGAAGGCAAACACCCAAAAAAAGGTTTGCTCGTGCTATCTGCCATTTCCCATCTTCTTTGAAGATCTGCTCTGCATGTGTAAATACATTTGCACTTGTTTGAAGATGTGCAAACTTTCTGAAAATCAGGCTTTATATGGGGTTTCTGAACTACTAAGCATAGCTTAAACTTTACCTCTTCACATTCAGCGGTGTAAGCAATCCCAGAAAATACAGACACTCCGACACCAAGGTACAGCAGCAGAATCCCCACTTCACGGTAACTGTGCTGCAGATACAACAAAAAAAAAATAAATAAAAAGAATAAAAAAAAAAATCAGCAGTAAAATTAAAAAAGACACTGAGAAAGTTTAGTCACTGTCTTCCATGTTTCTATATTTGTAACACTGAACAGTAATTGGTTGATAGATTTATAAACCTGTTAAAGATTTTTCTTTTTTTTTTTATCTTACACCATAAGTTTCTCATAAAGCTACAATCAGAGTTTGCCAACATTAACAAAAATGTCAAGAATGAGGCCAAGCAATCTGAGTGAACTTTTAAATGTCCAAAAAATGCTGTTTTACTCTAGTTTAGTATGTAGATGAAGTAGAAAGACATTTGTTATGCTGGCAATCATGAAAAATTGGTGGAAGTCACATTTAAAGGATAGGAAATCTGAACTGACATTTATTCAAAGTGTCATGCAACCCAGTCCTTCTCCTAGGAAAACACAGAAGAACATCCTCAGTCAATTTAGTCGACTAAAAATAAAACACAGCTTGGACTCGTACAGTACATTGATGCAGTAATGCTACACTGCCTGCTGCTAAATATAGCTGATGGGTTTTGATTGTTCCTATTATTTTCCCTGCAAGTAAAAGATAGAAAATACTTGGATTTAAAAGGAAAAAACAGGGATAGGTTGTCCTTTTTTTGTGTTCCTCTGATGATAGATTCCTTATACAAAATCTGTTTGATTGAAGATACTTTCTAAACCAGATTTTGAGAATAAATTGGAAACTACCATCAAAATGAACTCACTTATTGCTCTTTGTTCTTGTACTGGTAAATGTAATTTCTTGAAATCAGAAATGATCTTGATTTAAAGTTTATAATGTGATTAGTAATAAACTCTCAACAATAATTGTAGATGTGGTCATAAATATTAGTATCATGTAAATCTGCAACATTGAAAAAGTTTAGCACTTTATTTGAGAAAATCCTGTCTTGGTTTGTATCCCAGAGGATTAACATATTCATCCTGCTTGCAGTGTAAACCTCTCTTCCTAACTCAGATGTAAAAACCATCTATGTAACATAAGCTACTGAAAGCGGCTTCAGATTCAGCATCTAACACTAGAACGTCTATGCTTGTATCACGCACATATTTTCTTTAAGGATGCATCCAACAGACATTGTAGCACTAGATTTACATAGAATATCATCTGCTCGTCGTAAGTACAGACAGACCTTCAGTGAAGTGACTCAATTAATATGGCTAGCATGACCTTCAATGTTAATTCTGCTATCAAATAATAAACATTTTATATTTAGGAAGGCATGACTTAAACATCATGTTCTTCTTGTATAATTTTGCATGCAGAACATCTGCTACACTGGCCACTAATTGGACAGAGGAAAGAGCATCTGAGTGAAGCAGACCTTCAAACAGCCAGGGTCAGCTGAGTGCAACCAGGCTGGGAATAATTAAACCTGTGTCTAATGGGGAGCGTGTACACATGCCTTAGACTTGCTTTTTTCTTAAACTGTTTGCCTGTTTGCTTCTCTCTGATACATCTCAGTCAATAATTTCTATTACTATTTTTAATAATGAATAAGAGGGCTACAGCTTAAATGACCAAGTGCTGTACCACCCAATGTGCTGAGCAACAGCTTCTTAGAATCTGCTCAAGATGAGAGCGTTTAATTAGCCAATTAAGCTGGACTCTAACCTGTAGGTCTGTCTCACATAAGATTAAGAGTGGGCTTCAGGGATTACTTGATATTGATATTCTGTTGAAATTCACAACCATTAAAAACACATCTTTCAAAGATCCACATTTGTGTTTTTCCATCCTTAATTATGTGTGATTTATTAAGGCATCACCTCAGTTATTAAAGATAATTTCAGAATGTATTTATTTTCAGCAATTCAGTTATAAAAGGGAAACCTTTGCCCACGCCAATGTATCAGAAGAGTTTATATTAATTTAATTATTTAGCTTAGGTAAATGGATTCTCAAAATAAATGTTCCCATATAACATTACAATAAAATATTTGTTTTCTTTAATGAGAAACTATCAATTCACCTCTTCCAGTCATGATTAGGAATGCTGACATATCAATTGTCCAGCAGATGATAATCATTATAAATGCTTTGGCAAACTGGCTGGCTGTTTAAAGAGGACTCATAGACAGAGAAAGATACACAAGCAGCAGGGATAATCACAGCCTTAACAGAATTGTAAAGCAAAGCTGTTTTAAAAGTTTTATTCATAGACAAAGTGTGGACTGCAGTTGGAGTAAGCCCTTCAAGACCCCCCCCCCCACACACGTATGCAATGCCCTTTTGATTTAGGGAGCCATTTCATCTGCTGATATTGGCCCACTGTGTTTTATCAGGACCAAAGTCATCTGCCAAAAACTTTAAGAGCACTTCATGCTGATGTCATTTTCCAGCAGGACTTGGCAGATGTCCACACAACCAAAAGTGGCAATCTGCTTTAGGAGAGACGCCACAGACACAGGCTTCCTTCAAGGTGACCACCTCCACGCTGTGCTGCAGTGATGCAGTAATTCATATTTAAGTTTTGACCATACACTTGATACACTTGAAGCATACTTTCCACCAGATAGATATTTCTGTATTACAGTACAAGTAAATTTTTGACTTTTGTTTTATATAGTTTCTCAGAACGGTTTTTACAAAGAATATTTCAGGTTTTTAAAATATTAATAATAATAACTGAACTTTACGGATCTCACGTTGGAGAAATTTACCTCTGCATTTAACCCATCCTCCTTGGGAAAAGTGGGCTGCCATCGTGGGGTGCCATCGCTCAGCGACCCAGAGTGGCAGTCTGTAGGAGCGGATTTGAACTCACAACCTCAGGATTTCAAGCTCTATGCCCTAACCACTAGGCAGTTACACCCCATTTTAGAAGACTATCCCAACCAACCAATCAAAACAAATAAATACATAGTGATTGGAACACACAGTATCCCTCCATATGTAACCAGGTTATACAGGATAATATTTGAGTTTTAGGTTTTTTTAATCCACATGAATGATTTAGTGCTTTAAATACTAGTGGGTGGAGCTAATCTCTACTCGCTGTTTAGCTGCTGAACCTGGATTAACAATCTCTGCAAATAACAAACTATCTTTACACATTTAAAACTATTTAATTAATATCATAGGGTTGTTATTTTATGTTTTTCATATCTGCCATGTTGCTTTTTCTCTGCTATGGAGTTGTACTATTCTCTTAATTACCTATTATTCCTACACTACTTGCGTTTGGTTATGCTGCATTATTTATTTCCACGTTTATCCATATCAGCTGTATTTTTCTTTATCTGTAGCAACTTATCACCAAAGCAAATTCTTCATAAAAACAAAAACACTAATTGGCAATAAAATGTTTATTCTGATTGATGAAATAAACTAACCATCCAATTATATTTTAATTGACTGAGATTAGTCTGTGAATTATCTTTGATATCAATTTCATGTTGGCATCTGTGATGCAGTAAGTCTTCAGATTACTGTGTCACAAACTTTGAAGTTATAAACCTATGAGGAGGACAGACACTGACTCACCCGAAGTGTTGCTCCCAGAGAGCGCAGACCTGTGGAGTGTCGAGCCAACTTTAAAACTCGGAAGATCCTCATTAACCTGAACACCTGGGAGAAAGACAAGTCCTGTCTCTGATACAAAGAAAATGTTTCTGTGACTTTAGTCAAACAGTCATGAGCTGAGGCGCAATAATGAGGCAATGATGCAGTATTCTCCTTAATTTGTATAGTTTCCACTGTTGCTGAGATGACTCACCTTGCAGTGGTTTAAAGGGCTTTTAGAGCCAACTATGCAGGCTGGTAACATGTACTACACACTCCTGTCCAAATTAGTGAGGTTAAAAACCTACAGGTTGGTTTTTGCACAGCCTGTAATGAGCACAAACCTAAAATTTATTAGATTAGAATTAGAAGTTTTAAAATCACCTCCCATGTGTTTTGAAATGGCTGTATCTGTCACCTCAGCTTCAGGAAGAAGAGATGTTTGTGGTAAAAAGAGATCTGCCTTCCTTAATTTATTTACAATTACAAAAACATGTTGTGTTCCTAAAATAACTCATACAGTTTATTGCACCGAAATCAAATCCAACTCAGAAATGAGTTTTTTCCATTCTATATTGTGAGAAGAGGAATCAGATACACCAGTAACCTGTATTAGTCGCCCAAGGTCTCCCAGTTCGGACTCAGAGCCCAAAGTCATGTCAAATATAACGGTGATGTAGATTGGAACCACAGACACCAGGTCGATAATGTTTAGAGGGTGATGGAAGAACTTCCTCCTGTTTGGGGCGAGTAGGAGCCGCATCACAACCTGATATTAGAAACAGAGCAAAGTGTTTGGTTTCCACCTGCAGACATCGCCTGAATGACAAAACATCATGTTACTATGTCCTCACCTCAAAGGTGAACCAACAAGTACAGAACACCTCTAGAGCCTGATTGGTTGGGTCTTCAATTAACTTCCCATCAGAGTCAAAAGTCTGTTAAAAAACAGGAAAAGAAAAAGCATATAAAGACACAAAATATACATCATTTTCAGAAAATAAAATAAGAACAATATATTTTTTCTCTTTTTATCCTTATCAATGCCAATCAATGGTAAGCTCTTTGGTAAACTAAGCAATACAAGGTTTTTCTTGATTATTGTAACCTGTTTCTGCAGTGGAGCTGAACTTAAGCTGCTTTTAATTGTTTGACATGTTTATCATTAAACTTTTATAAACTCACAAGCATTCATTTTTCCATTTGCTAAAAAGCATAATCTTTTTTAACATTCATTAGAAATTACTTCACAATGTATTTTTAAATCTTAAAACTTAAAGGACTTGAGTAAGGTTCAAAAGATGTGTTCTATCCTGTTCTAAAATTTACCCGAAACCTTAATTCAGCTTGGGTTATAATTGTGTGTGTTTCATTGAACAATGGATGCTGATGCTGGTATGATTCCTCCTCCTCAGAACGGCCAGAGGTTTGAAAATAAAATATCACTTCCTTTTTAAAGCATTATCACTAAAAACATCAGGAATACTATAGATAATTGTCAAAAATATTCAATTTCAATTCAGTTTAATTATATAGTGTCAAAATACAACATGTCATTTCAAGGAACTTTACAATTCAACCAGATCACAAGGTCAAATTGATTCCATTTTTTTTTTTTTTTTTAAGGAAAACCATTTGATTGCATCGGGTCAATGACTCGAAGGTGATCCCTCACACTACGCATGCTTGTAGCAACAGTGGAGAGGAAAAACTCCCTTTTAACAGAAAGAAACCTCCAGCAGAACCAGACTCAGTGTGAGCGGCCATCTGCAGAGGCCGACTGGGGTTCAAGGAGACAAAAGCAGATATACAGAAAGAAGCAGAAAACACAGGCAACTGTCAACCAACTCCACAGGCGGCCCAGTCCAGGAAACACACAGCCAGGCAGACGAGCTCTGAGCCAGCTCCCATGTCAGAAGATGAAGAGAGCACATCCAGCCAGTCAGAGTCAGAGAAACAGGACTACACTGAAAAAACAGGCTGATCTCAAACATCTATAAACAAAGGTGTTGATGGCAGCAGCACAGCTGATATTTCTCTCCAGGATGGTGTCAAAGCCAAACACATACCTTACATCCAGTGTAAGTAAGCTAGTCATAGAGGAAAGCTCCACAAGGGAACAGCAAATTGTGAAATAAAATAAAAAAAATACAATAACCCAAGTTATTTCACAGTAGTTTAGCAAATAAAAGTAAATTAATACTGCCACCTTGATGATAAAAATCAGAACTATTTTGCAAAATCTTCCTTTTTTCACAGCATCCACATTCAATTTCTTATTTAAATCATATTTCAATTCAGATGAGTTTTATTTCCCAACAAATATCACCACAAAGTCATTGTAAAGTTCTACGGCTAGTCAACTTTAACCCACCATTCCATGCTAGGACCTCTTAGCTGATCACAAGGCAATCTCAATGTTTAAATCATGGAACAAATTAATTATCTGAAAGTGGTTTCTACTCTTGTCATTTTCTCCAAAGTATAGAAATCTTTCATTAGTGCTGATTTCCACTGTCTCTGCTTTTTGTTTCAGGAAGATGCAACACAGTTCCAGTTAGGATTACAACCTGATGTTTAATAGCTTTCTAGAGTAAATTAAGTATTTTTGATTTAATTTACAGAATCTTAAATTAAACAGTGTTCAAAGAGGAAGTTTTAACTAGCACAGATGTGCACTTCAGTTTTCCTCATCTATTTTAGAGTTGCTAATCAATAGATATGATGCTATAATTGGCTCCCCATCAGAGGCACGTCTAACTAATCTCTGAATGTCTTCCGCACCAACCTGATACTCTGGGATGCTGTTAATGCACATAGTCACGATTGATGTGATCACCACTCCGATGGAGAGCAGACTGAAGAGCTTGCTCGGGATGGAGTATCCGGGGTTCTCCAGTGTGAGCCATAAACACTTTTTGATGTTCCCATAGCGGACCTCCTGAAAGTGCTGTATGTCCCTGAGAGGAGAGAAGATGACTTCATGTTTAACTATAAAATGGCAGTTTCAGGGCCAGATCCAGCAATAAAATATTCTGCTAAGAGGACTACGATGTCTGACTTGTTTAAATCTGAGATCTCATCCACAGATGTGTCGACACTGCTAACTTCACTCTCGTCATCCCAACAGCGGTGCCGGCCTCTCTCCAGCTTGCGGTCATGGTAACGATAGCTGCAGCAGGTGTCCAGAAAGAACTCATTGATGCCCCAATACTCTATCTCCTGACTTTGTGGAGGACAAGAAAAAAAAAAAAAAACAGCAATTCAGCTTGGTATCCCAAACATTTGATATAAGTGCAAGCTCACTTAAAAAACAGTGGTTGGGAGAATCGATTGAACATTAGGTAAATAGAAATACTTTCCTCACTTATATCTATTCAATAGTTGTATAAAGGAAATAAGGTTAAGCAATTGTTTTTCTGACTTCTAAACTGTACTGTAGCTTTCAGGGAAAAGGAAAAGACACTATTAATGTGTTATTAACGACCACATTAGTCTAGTCTTCACAAGAGCAGCTACTATATCTGCTTACAGTGCAGGATACTAAACCATAGATCTGGTGCATGTGCAAGAAAACCTCAATTACTGTAGTCCCGATAGCTTACACAGCAGCCACTCTACACTTAGCGCCTCATTAAAGCAGGTGAAATGTGGAGGCTTTTGCAAAATAAATTTGATTTGCATTAAGTTTTTTCTAAGTGACATGAGGGATGAGATCAAAACAGACCTGAAGGAGAACACACAGAGTTCTTCCATTACGTGAAGTTTGCCAGTCTGGTAAAAGTGGAGCACATAAGGGAACAGACCAGGATTCCTATCAAAATAAAACTCCTTCTCCTGTACATCGTAGTCGTCACACACCTATAGGATAAAGGAGGATCAATTAAAAGTGGGAACCTTAATATTTGTGTACCACCTACTAAAGCATTGGGGCCCACCTGCAGTATATCTTCCTCTGAATCACAAGCCAACAGTTTTCCAAGCCTGGTGTCTGGAAATTTCTTCAGTGTGCTAGAACAGAGACTCCTCTTCAAGCCTCCGACATTCACATTGACGAGACCTTCTTCAGAGTCCTGATGGACCCAGCTGGGCAAAGCCTCCTTCACCATGGTGGAATCTTCAAAATACAGAATGGAGATCACTGATTACTCATCAACAATGTGCAAGATCTGGCCAGTTTTAGTTATTATCTTATTAAAGACTAGCTCTTATAAAATGCAGCTTAAAGTAGGCTCTCCTTTGACCTGAATTGTGGTGTAATTTTACACTGACTCTAAATCCCTGAAGTTTTTAGTGTAAAGCAAACATCTATGATTGTCTTTTCGTTCTTAGCTGGGCAGTTAAATACATTGAAACTTGTCTAAATACATCTTTACTCAGTGACCTTTAAAGGTTTATACTGGTTTAAAGGGTTTGAAACGAAATTTAATAAAACTGCTCTGAATGTATTATTGATCACAAAAAACAGAGAATGATGTTGGAAGTTAAATGACCTCAAAAGATATTCCACTGTAAAAAATAAAAAAATAAAAACAAGCACTTTGACAGTTTCTTCTGTGTCCAGCTGCTGCATTTGTTGACGGAGCAGCTCATGGTGACGATGAGAGGTTTCTGTGCCTTTATTCTGCCTTTAAAAATAATGAGGTGACCATGAATCTTTGTCTTTGTTGCAGTTCCGCCTCTTTTTATACTGGTGATTTAATGATCTTTTTACTTATGTGTTTTTACTGGAATTGACAGAGAGCAACGAGAGTGAAAAGCATTAAAGTCTCGTCTTAAAAAGATCTTTGGTTTCTTTTAGTTTTTTTTTCATAATACAAACACTAAACAAAGATAATACAAGAACAACAACAATCAGTGGACTGTCAGCAGGAAAATTCTCACTAGAGGAAATTATCTACCCCTGAAGACCTCTAAGCCTCTCAGTGGGTGTAAATGAGACCGTTGTCCTGCTGCTAAACAATCAAACTTGAAGACTGCATTTATATACTTAAGGCTGCCCTAAAACAATGTTATGTTGATCTATTTTGTTGGGCAGGTTTTTTTTGGCAAAAAGAGATCTAAGAAATATAAACCCTAATTAAAAAGGTTTTCAAATTTACATATCGATAAAACAGCATTTGATTTAAGCATACTACTCTATAGTTAGTGACCTACAGTATATCAAACCGAACGAAATCTTAAAATGAAGAACGGCATTTGTCATGTATATAATTTTTGTTGTAAAAAATCTATTTGACTATCTCTATATCCATGTGGAGTTACATTTTCATCCCACCTGTGGGATGTTGGCATTTCCTTATACATCTTTCCTATCAGCCACACTTTCTTATGATCTTTTAAAGCTTCGCCAAGTTGTCTTAAAATCTTTGAAAGCGTGTTGTTGAGATTTTTCAGTGTAGTACAGCAGTATCAGTGGCCTTTGTTGTTTTCTTGTTTGTTAAGTCACTTAAATTTGGCCTATGAACTAACTAGGGATTAAAAGACTCTAAAACCCAAAGTCACCCCATACACCATACATTTTTTTGATGTTGGCTTTTAGGCTAAATCTGGTCGGTACGTTATAGTCTTTTAGTCCAGAAATAGTTGTTGAAAATTGGGCTCTGTGTTGGGTCGGTCTGATTTTGTCCCACTTTAGTCCAATAATTGACATTGAAATGATGCTACAAACCCAGATTTAATCGTCGTTTCAACGATTTGAAAATTACTGCTTTTCACCTTTCATTTTTCAACCAACTGTAGACATCGTTTGGATGTAAATCATGTCGTCTTTTCAATGTCTTTTCAACTAATTATAGCTCTGTGGGTGAACCCGTTTCTTTTTGTAAAATCACTAAATAAGGTTGAAATCATACTTAGGTTTTGGAATTTTCATATTTAGTTCCTGAAATCATCATGAATCGTGTTGCTTTTTAAAAGGCAAATTTAAGCTTTGCATTGATGAATAAAGCTGCATAAAAATAACCATTAGCATAGCACCAGCATGGTTGGTTCTGTCATGTTATCTGCTCAGTGAAGTGCTCAACAGACAGGAAGAACATCACAGTAGATAGTTAATGTTTGATAAACAGGCACATGTGTAGCTGAAAACAACAACAGTAAGAATATTAAAAACTAAATCTTATGTAATGTTGTTCCAAAAGTTCATTTGTGCATCACCAAGACTTTTTCTTCTGCCTCCACTATCTGTACAGATGCAGGTTTTCTTTTTAGACCTTTTAGTGGAGGTCGGAATCTAGTCTCATCTAGGTCTGCAATTGATTTTCTTAGATGCATTTACATCATTTGAAGTTAAAACTTTTTCCATTTTGTAAAGGAAATATAACATTTGTTTTTTTCCATATAAGTTCTGGTTAATTTTGAATTACAAATGACTTCATATACATCAGTGTGGTAAAACACATAAGTAAAGGGTACTGAAATACATTATTTCAAACCTGTACACAAAACCATGCAAATTTCTCCAGGTAATAAGCTTGCAAAAAAGAAAGTAATAAAAACAGTAAGTGCACAAATAACTCCTGCACAAGCTAATTTACTGCACTCCCAGTATACACACCCACACAGTGAACACATTCTGACAGTGAAAACTACGCAGTAGGATCTCCCTCCAAATGAATTCATTACCACGTTTATATTAAGCTTTAAATCTGTGCAAATGTTTCTGACATTTTCACTCACTCGCAGACGTTCCTCCTCCAGTTGTTGCTTAAAGTACCTTTCCCAATATGAAGGTAATACCACTGCCAGGGGAAAAAAAATCTAATTCAACCCAGTTTTGTTTGCAAATGTTGGTTCAACATTGCTTAGCAACAAGTCAAGTTTCAAGGAATCTCTCACTCAGTTTTAGAAGCTCTGTTTTATAGAAGATTTCACTGAAGAAAAAGTGATACTAAGTAAACAACTTGCTGTTATTGTTTGTTTCTGTTACCTAATATTATATTCATTGTATTTTTTAATTGCTTTGATTCAGCGTAATTTCTGGTCAGTTGCTCTGCACCATCTAACAGCAGTGACAGGGGCCATTCACAGCCGCAGGCTGTGTTACAGCTTCAGGTAAAGTGCGGCTAAAATGTGATGCCCTAATGCTATAAGGTCTCTAATTGGTAAATGATCTAAGAAATTGGTAAATGTGAAAAATGACCTGAGGACTCTGGTGTTGGCCTAATGTGAGCATAATGGTATTTCAGCCAGAGTGATCTGACTTTGTTCCTGAATCTTTCCCTTTCTTCCTGCTCGTATTTAATCACATCATCCTGAGTTATATGGTCACATGACCTGGCTTCAGCTGACTGTACTGGCATCAGCAGTGTTGAAGTAAAAATCTTATGTGGGTGGATTGCTTGTTTGAGGAACACATAATTAGGTCTTAAAATAAGTTGTGAATAGGGACTGACAGATGTAACACTAAGTCATTTTTGCATATCTTATTGTAAGGCTATAAGGTTATCATGTGCCTCTCATATGTCTGTTGATGTGTATTTATGTTCTTTTCCCCTTTCTTTTTATGATTGAAATATATATTTTTTAATTCTTTCTTCCTTTCTAATGATGTCGTCAACACAAATACACTAAAACTGGCATTTTTCCACACTGGAACTCCTAATTCCTTCATTGTTTTTTAGGTGTTTAGAATAAGCTATGATGTCCCAGACCACTGGTGTTCCAGGAGCATGAGCTTTAAGTATAATGCTAATGATTCATTGAAACATAAGCTAATATTTTTTTTTTTTTTAGGAAAAAATTAAATGTATAACAATTTATACAAAACAGTTCAATTGAAAGAAATTCTTCTAGTCTAAAAATGAAGTTTAATGACATTTTAATCTCTCTCTATTGCTAAAGAAAATGCAAAAGCTAAGAAAAACAAGAAAATCCATATTTAGTTTATAACATATCTTGCATCTTTCCCCAAGCTTCCCACTGACAGGTTTATTGGTCACTAATGACAATTTTGTCTTAGGAAACTCTTTGAAAGGTGTTGTCATGATTCTGCCATTTGTGGATTTCTATTTAAGTTTGTTTTTAAGTTCTCAGTTACGCTTTGATTTATGCTTTTCTGTGTTTTCTTGCCCATTGGTCTCTTTTCCATTCTGTGTTATATTTAAGCAGTGTTGTATTTTTTAAGTTACTCTCTCATGCTCCTTTGTGCCAGTCTCCTTTTCCCTTAGCTCCTTCTAGTTACTTCTGTCTACACCTGCTCCCTATCAGCTAATTAGTCCTCTCATTGTTTCTGTCTCCAATATATGCACATCTTGTTCAGTTACTCTTCGTTTATTCCTCCCTCATGTCTCCTAGCTTTTTTGGTTCTTGAGTTCTTCTTGTTGATGAGTTCTGGACTTTGTATTTTTAAGTTTTTTTTTCATTAAATCTGGAAGAAACCACCTCAGCTACTTTCTCTGCCCTCTAAAAACCTCCACACAACCTGACAGGTGTGGTGCATGAGGGCAGAGACTCAAAATGAACCATGATCAGTGAGACATTTTTTAACTCATCAAGTGAGAGGCCTGCTTAATGGGTTAAGATTTGGTTGCAATGTTTTTATTAACAATCATCATTATGTTTCAAAGTGACCTTTGGTTTTAGACTATTTGTTTGATGATAAGGTGATGAATTAAGGAACGTCTTCAGACTGCGTTAATTTCCTCTTTTCTTTGGTTTGAAACACTTGAAGAACTCTGTAAGCATTCTGTGTTTAATTTTTCAGGTTTTGACCACTAGATATGAGAGCACAATAAACATAAGCTGTTTTATTTTGTTGTTTTTTCGTGTAGTTAAACATGCTAAAATAAACCTCCGCCAGAAGGCCATGTTGCATTAGGAGTCATAATTCAGCATGCACCTAATATTTGCCCCCCTGTCCCTAACACTATTTGTTTTACAGCTGGTAAATAACTTTGTAAGCATGACTGAAGACATGCAAATTCAATATCTAGCAGTATAACATGGTTAAATGCAAATGCATTTATGACAACGTTAACATACAAAATTATGTCTTAACAACAAATGTAAATAATAGTTTCACCTGCTGCTTGTGATTATAATTCATAATGGCCTAAGCAGAAAACAGCAGATTAATATTGGGGAATGGTGGGGATATTGAATAAATGAAGGAATGAATATAAGAATGACCATATTCTGATGAGGAGGAAAACCACAGAGAAGCTAGATAGATGAAGGGAAGGATGCAGAAGGTTGGATATGAGAGAGAAGGACATTGTGGTGGTAGAAATGCTATGCTGCAGAGATCCTTTAAGATCGCAGATAGCAGTAACCTGATGTCTCTCAAAAATGTCTCATTTCATATTTAAGGTTAGGTTTTTATTGTTCTGCATTTGCACACTATCAAGTCCTGTACAGCAGTGATCTGATATTGTTTATAGATGTTGGAGATCTGCCTGTTTTTCCAGTGTAGTCCTGTTTCTCTGAGTGTGACTGGCTGGATGTGCTCTCTTTATCCTCTGACACGGGAGCTGGCTCGGAGCTCGTCTGCCTGGCTGTGTGTTTCCTGGACGGGGCCGCCTTTTACAGCTGCTTTCTGTATCTCTGCTTCTGTCTCCTTGAACCCCAGTCTCCCTCGGCAGATGGCCGCTCACACTGAGCCTGGTTCTGCTGGAGGTTTCTTCCTGTTAAAATTCAGTTTTTCCTCTCCACTGTTGCTACAAGCATGCTTAGTGTGAGGGATTGCATTCGAGTCAATGAGTTGATGCAATCAACTGGTTTTCCTTAGATAGAAAACTTTGAATCAATTTGACTGTATGATCTGGATAACTGTAAGGTGCTTTGAGATGACATGTGTTGTGAATATGCGCTATATAAAAAAAATTGAATTGAAATAAGTTAATCAGGTTTCATGGGGGTCAAGTGCCCCCTCTGTCCTTGTCCCCGTAGAGCTCCACAGATCCATCTCTTATGGGAGTTTCCTCATTTGATGTGCGGGACATTGGGGTTCAAATTCAAACTGGGACTGTAGTTGTCTTTTTCTCCCTTAATTCTGAATAGCTTATAGGTTTTGTTCAATTATTTCTAAAACAGAATTCTGCAGACAAAAAACATTTGTTGGGTGATATGTGTAGTGATTTAAATTTTAGTTATTTCATTTGTTTAAATAAAGCCAACAAATGCTGTGAAATTCAGTTGGTATGGTTAAATATAATAGCTTATATAATGGCTCCCTGTATCTCAGAGAATAGACTTTAAAATACTTCTGTTAATCTATAAATCTCGGAATGGCTTACCACCTAAATACATCACAGACTTGCTATCAGTGTATCAACCCTCCAGACCACTCAGGTCTTCTGGCTCCAGCCTGCTCTGCATACCTAGAACCAGAACTAAACATGGAGAAGCAGGGTTTAGTTCCTATGCTCCACTTATCTGGAACAAACTTCCAGAAAACTGTAAAAGTGCGGAAAGCCTGAGTTCCTTTAAATCAAGACTAAAAACACATTTGTTTAGGATTGCCTTCGACTGTTCTAGTTAAACAGTTCAACAAAAACATGTTTTCTTTAATCCAACTTCTTTTTTTGTTTCTGCATTTTTTATTTTATTTGTTTTTTATTTTTTCCTACTTGCTTTGATTCTGTTTTATCTTCCTGTATTTTAATCATGTAAAGCACTTTGCATTGTCTTTGTACTGAATTGTGCTATAAAAATAAATTTGCCTTGCCTTGCCTTGCCTTGCCTATAACTAGACCCTGACAACTGACAAAAGTTGACAATCAACTTGTCTTCTAAATATTTAGAAATATTGAATAACTGTTTGAATTAGCTTTCAACTACAAACAGAATAGAAACAATTAGATAAAAACAAAAAGCCTGAGCTTGAACATTTTACATGACGTGAAACATTTCTTTCAGCATTTCTTTTCTATCTCAATTCTTCACATAAAGTAGGTCTTCATTAATGTTTCATTTCTATATAAAAGTAGAATAGATCTTTGTTCACAAAAAGCTTGAACTGGTTTTAGATAATAAAATCCCATGGTTGTGTATCTGATTTTAAGTGAAAAGAAACATTTTCCTTCCAAAGCTTTGAAGCAATATTTAACAGAGAAGACTTTCTCCCCAGCCTTTTGCAGCAATGCATCAATTAACTGAGCAGGGATCTCACTTACCCAATTTTTACCTACTTTGATCGGCAGACCAAATTCTGAAACATGAAAAGCTCTTACTATTCTTTCAACGCATAAAATAACAGCAAAAAATCAAGTTGGTTAGACAATTTCTTTGTTGCTTTTTGTTGAAATCATATACAGTTAAACAGATTTTATTTAATTGAGTTGTTAATGTTGTTTACTATTAACAAAAGAAAAGTGTGAGTCTCAGTTAAGCCAGCGGAGCAGCAGTGTGCAGCAACAGATGAACCAGCATAGTGCTTCACTTCTCCACGCAGCTATTAAAATATTGCAAAAGAAAAATAAACAAAAAAAAACAAAGAAATTAAAGCCTAAAGTTACATGTATGTCTTTTAATGAGAATAACATTTTATGAAACCTGAAAACTTTTTGTTTAAAATTAGAGCTTTATTTATCTTCTTTTATTAATTAACTAAAGTAAATAAATTAGTGATTGAAATACTCAAAGTTAAACACACAACTAATGATAATATTTATTTTTTATTTACAATTTACAACAGGGAAGACAGCTATTATTAACAGACAAATCATCTTCCAACTGTGAATGATGAAATGCTCTGAAGCTGAGCTCTCAGTGGGACAGCAAATGATGAAAATAGAAATAAAGTTGATCTATAATTCAGCATTTCCGCTTGAAACGCAGCTATAGAGGATGCATGCTGCTGCAACAAACTATTATACACATCCACAACCTGCAGGCAGCAAAAGGTGTGGGAATCATTTTTGCCTGAATTATTTCAAAAGCACCCCGGAAAGACATCTTAGTGAGAGAAAGTCTTTAATTGTAACTCACGTCTGAGTTTTCTGACGGCGCTCCTTCATCACCCGAAAATGATCCTCAAATGTTAGATTCACCCCATGATTATTTAGGAAGTTTCTTTCTTCCTTTTGCAAATCTGAAAAAATAAAAGAGAATGCGAGACTAATGTATCCTTTAGACAAACTCTTGACTTTTCTTTCATTTGTTACAGAAAAGTGCAGATAAGAAAAGCAGATTGAGCTGTGGAGGTGCAGCTTTCTACCATCTGAACTACGGGTTGCCTTCAGCTGTCTCAGTGGGGAGTCTTCGGCTTTTTCCGTGATAGTCCGGAAAATGGGGGACATCATCCAAATAGTATCTCCCGAGGTTATTATAGCGACGTTTTATGGTGTAATGGCGACACTTAGTGGTCATTAAAGGAGTCGTTTTTAAATCTGCCTGCTTTGTCTTTTTTTTCTGGGATGAAACGGGTTGGTTGCAATGTTGGTAGATGATGCTTCACAAATTAAAATCCCCACACTTTATACTGAAACCACACAATTAAGCCAACTTTACAGCAATACATTTTTTTTAAACAAACATACAAACAAACAAAAGAAAAACACAGTGCCTTTATTGTCATGGGTCAGATTAGGGGTTAGATCTTTTTTTTTTTAATTAAAATTCATAATTTGTACTATTTTTTTTTTTTAAACAAACTACAGCCAAATAGGAAGTGGCTCAAGATGTTTCTCGAGGTTTAGATTTGATGGCTCTTTTTTCTAAAACCAAAAAATCTATTTAAATAAACCAAATGAATGTATAATCTTTGTAAGCTAATAAAGTATTTACTTTGTTTCATTCTTTAGATCAAATATAATAGAAAAATGGAACATAAAAGAAGTGGATGACTAAACCATTTCCTGTGTTTAATACAGCCAAATCTGTTCAGTCCTCATTAAAATACTACTTTGTTTTATATTTAATTGTACAAACATGTCAGTTCTAAATAAACCGAAGATAGAGAAACAGTGATAAATACTTTCATGGGTTGATATAAAAATAAAATTCCCCTCTTTTTCAAGTTGTTCTAAAACGTATTGCTTAAAGCATCACTGTGGTCATAACCCCATCTGGTGGCTCAAATGTAGTGTTGCTCCTATACTAAGAATTCCAAGATGAGTTATAGAGAGTTCCTATTGGCTGTGTAAGTAATATATCTGGATAATTATAGGTTCTAAAAGCCAGGAAACTAAATCTATGTGGAATTTATATTTGTGTAAAATATTGAGTTAGTTAATTGCAGACATAATTAATAATTTACACCCAAGCCCCTTTACAAACTGAGGAATAGATACACTCAGAACAAAATTGTGTTACTTCTCTTTTAATAAAAAACAAAACAAAACAAAGTCAAACAACAAAGTGGTTCACAGACATAATTTGATTCTGAGAAAAGTAAAAACAATCTTTCAAAATAAAATTGGAAAGTCAGACATTGCTTTTTGACTATACTTCATAAGAATAATAATAATAACAAAGCAGCAACAAGCAATTAACTTATGGAGTAGGCCTGGACAAAAAATGACGGTACCCATTTAAAAGACTGAAAATAATGTGACCAAAAGTCGTGTTAAACCGAGGCGTGTTCACTAATTTATATCATAAGGTTCTACAATCATGTAATCAGTCAATGGGCTTATTTATAGGGCTATAGGCAGTCACTGTGCTGTTTGGTGACATGGTGTGTACCACACTCAACATGGACCAGAGGAAGAAAAGGAAAGAATTCTCATAGGAGTTTAGAACGACATATAAAGACAAGCATGTTAAAGGTAAAGACTATGAGGCCATCTTAGAGCAGCTTGATGTTTCTGCGATTACAGTTTCACATATGAAGAAATTTACTATCCAGACCTCCCTGCAGGAGGAAACCGGATGACAACCAAACAGACTGACAAGAAGAAAGGTTAAAAAAGAGCCCAGAAAAAACTAAAGAGTTGAAAAACAAGCTTCAAGCTCAAGGAAAATCAGAGTCAGATAACGGCATCCGTCATTGTTTAAGCCAAATTGGTCTTAATGGGAGAGGATCAATTAGGACACCATTGTTGGAAACCAGTCCTAAAAAAAATCCAGACAGGAATTTGACAAACAAAAGCTTCTTGGAGAATACCCTATGGGCAAATGAGACAAAAGAACATTCTTGCATATCAAGAAAAGAACAGTGTCCCTAATGTGAAACATGTTATGTTCTGGAGCTGGTTTACGTCATCTGCCACAGGGTCTCTTGAATCTTTGCAGGATAAAATAAAATATCTAAACTATCTGGGAATTTCATTTAAAAATATGCTGCCCAGTGTGATGGGTCTTTCAACAAGATAATGACCCAAAACACACAGCTAGAAACAGCCAAGAATGGCGGAGAGGAACACATTGGACTATTCTGCCAAAAATGTCTTAAATTAAGTTTATTTACTCTTAATTTGAGCAGGTAAATAAGATAGTTTACCAATAGAATTAGTATTTTTACTCTTAAAATAAGATAATAAGAAAATATGCACTTGAAATAAGACAATGCAAAAGTTTTTTCTTATTTTAAATGTAAATTATCTTGTTCTATTGGCTATTGGCTCTAAGTGTCTTACTTATCACCTCAACACAAGAAAAAAATTCCTTTATTTTAAGAAAAATTGACTTCTTTAGATTTCAATTTTTTTGCAGTGTACAGTGGTTTTCTATGAAACCTAATCTAAATTCTATTGAATATTGTACCTATGGCAACTGGAGCTGTTTGCTCATAAGGATACCTGTTGAAAGGAGCAGAAGTCTCATTGACATTTATAGGGATCATTTGGTTTAGAGTGATTACTCAAGTTATGGATACCATTATTTTTGTCGCGGCCTGTTTCATAAGTTGATTTTTTTCAGATCATTCTGTAAAAAAATTGTGAAAAGCAATGTCTTAGTTATTTGTTGGTTTTCATAAAATTAATATCTATCACCTTTGTCACATTCATTTTTTTTCTGAGACCATATTGAGTTTTTCCTTTATAAGTGATACCAACATCTGTACACATTTGTACTTGTTTTTCGGGACTTTCTGTCAATTTCCTTTTGCCGTACTCCTGTGTATTCTTCTGCCTTAATTCTGTGTATTTGTGTATTCTGAATATATTTTATTGATGAGAGTGATTTGATATTCACAAAGCAAATAAAAAATGTAACAGGAAATTTTTTGATCATTCTATGAAAAGTCAACATATAATTGTTAGTTAAAATTGGCAGTTTCAAATATCCAGAACAGCTGGAAAGAAAATCATGCCATTCCTCATTCCAACATGTCTAGATGCTTAAATTCATTGAGTTGCTTCCATGTGATTGGCACAACTTATATTTGAATTGACACGCTGGTCAAATCAATTCATTTAACAGTCACAATAGTCAGGAATTTAAAACAAACAGATGCCATTTATAATTAATTCTAAAAACCACAGCACAATGCCCTCTTTACATTTGGAGCCAAAGTGTTACAGATGTTGGGTGTCATGCTTCCCACATAATTTCCATTAATTTCACCTGCAAGTTTCTTTTAAAGCTTTAGGCTGGACCCGAATGATCTTCTGACAGGACAGATAGCGGATCCAGTACCTCCTGAAAAGCTCGTCCCTGAACCCATAGATAACTGGACTCATGAAGCGGGGAATGATGTAGACAAGCAAGAAGAAGATGTAACGGATCTCCAGGGACAGCTGGGGGAAAAGGGAGATCAGAGCAGCCTGGAGGGAAGGAACCACGAAGGCGAGCATGCACAGCAGCAACTGAAAATGAAGAATGAAAAAATAAAGATTGAAGGAGATTTTATTTGTAAAAGAAAAGGCAAATAAAGTTTAAGACCAAGTAATATAAACTAAACCATGTACCAACATTTCATATCAAAATGGTATTTTCCTTAAATAACCTTTTCATGCACTTAAAGAATAAAACAGCATAAGAAAAGCAATATCAAAGTAAAGAAAAAATAAATACACAGAGCAAAATCAGCTTATTTAAAAAAATATTGAAACAAAGAAATAAAATCAACAAAAAATACATATTATGTTATTTATAAATGCTTACACTTGTAGCAATATGTGAAAAAAAATCAAAGTTTTGATACCATCTTTATCAAATTTGGTTAAATAGGACAAATAAGTCCCATTATTAAATAAGCTGTACCTTATTTTGCTGATATTTAAATAAATTAATTCAAATAAACTTGTAACAGAAAGACTCTTGCAGCACTTCTGCAGCTTTCTGACATTTGGAAAGTAGTTATATCAGAAATTTTGTTAACAATTGTTTTTTTTTTTATTTAGGTAGGTTTTACTGTTTTACTCTTAATATATATATAAATATGGATATCATATCTAGTATTTTTATATTTACATAAAGTAGAATCCTACAAATCGGTGAGTGAGTGATGGAGTAAAATCAATTAGATTAAGAAAAAGGATGATATAGTTTAATTAATATTCAGACATCTATATTAATTGCAGGTCAACTCTTGGTGTTGCATTGCGCAATGATTCTGCTCCTTAGTATTAAGATGTCACCTGCACTCCGTGAAGCAACACAGTGTTCCTGGCTCTCCTCACGGATGCCAGGCTGGTTGAGGCAGCCTGTGCTGTCAGCATGATCTTGCAGTAGGTGTAGAGCAGCGTGAGGGCCACAAAGGAGAGGTACAACCCATCAAATACGCTGTTCTTGTAATAGATGGAAGGATCACGGAAAAGAAAAGAATGGTCACAAAAAATGGTCTTGTGGAAGAAACTCGGAGGCTCCTTGAAGATGGTGATGAGGAGGTCAGTGATTGGAGGGGTGGCAGCAAGGAGGAGGATGATCCATATGAGGTGGAGGGTGCAGGGCACTGTGCACAAGTTGGTGTGGCGCAGGGGGATGCAGATGGCGATGAAGCGCTCCACAGCCATGCCAGCTAGGATGAGAGGGGTGAAGCGGGTGGTGAAAACAGCTGTCATCACCTGAAGATGGTGTAAATATGTTGTAGAGTTGGTCAGAATAATAACGCAGAGAGGTACAGATAGTCTATTTAGTAGATTTAATCACAAACTAACAGCAGTTTGTATTGCAATTTCACCTTTTCTTAAAACAATGTATTTGATGCATGGAACCAGGGACATTATTGCAGATATTTCTGTTAAAGGCTATAATCAGAAAGGCCTTATGTATTTTACCTTCTATAAAAGACACAAAATAACATAGCATTGTGAGTTGCATGATCAAGGAAAAGCTTTTTTACACTAAAATGCTTTTTTCCCCCTTCTTTTCACACATTGTATTTTTTATTCTTCACACTTCCAATATTTGGCTGTGTCAACACTTAAATGATGAAAAACATCTTTTAAATTTCTCTATAAATAGGTAGCTACAGCTGTCTTATTTCAGACATTCTGTGGGAAAAAGCTGATGGAAAATACACAGAATTTACCAGAAGGCAACAAACTGAGACATTGATCTTTCTGAAGATGTAGCTGATCACATACAGGGTCGTCACGAGCGTGAGCTGCAGAGCATCGTTGACAACCATGCAGATAAACATGATGTACCGGGAGTTCTCGTAGAAGAGACTAGGGTCAAGAGAAATAAGCTGAGAGAGAAATGGACACTTATATGTTCACGTTAGAGAGAGCAGATAAGTCAGCAGCTGATGCAAATTACTGATATGATAAAGACTGTCCTGTTATGAATTTTCCAAGTAATAATGTGTTTATTTAACAAAAAAATTAATATATTATATTAATTTGTACACATTCATTCATAGCTATGTCTTTATCTGTGGTTAAATGTCACATTATATGACAGATCATTTTTGTCAGAATTCTGTTTCTAATCAAAAATTCTCAAATTTGAAAGAAACAGCCATACCTGTGTCGTAAAAAGGTGTGCACCATGCTGCTGTTGATGATGCTGAGGACCAGCCACACCATCACAGCCACTATGTTTTTAGTCAGAGCATTCGAGAAGCTTTCTTTAGGCAGGGCCACATCACTCCCTGTCTGCATAGAGCTGTTATTACTCATAAGAAGAGCCATGTGTTTGGAGGAGGAGGAATTGTTTTTTTAATTACTCCTCCTTACTGTCTAAGGAAGGAGAAAGGTAAATTTATGTTTAGATTTTGAAATCAAGTTCCATTTAAAAAAAGATTAAAAATTATGGTTGGGAAGATTCCCGGCATGTCACAGGGAACATTTTGTAGTAACAGTTAGAAAATCAGTTTGACAAAACATTTTCTTAACTAAACCTCCTATAAACATATTGATAATATACTTATAAGCAAACAGGTAAGATTTATTATAAAATAGATCATGCTCATACACATACCTTATGGAGAGGCTTCTAAAACTCATGTTTTAGACTCTGGAAAGGAGCTGTAATAGAAAACAAATATATCTCAATATGTTACTGTTGTAAAAATATGATATATATAAACAAAATTAGCATAAAATTCTGATTCATTTTTATCATTCTTAGCCAAACACAATCATTTCTGTTCTTAAATAATCTTGAAGATGTGGATAAATGCAGTTAAACTTATGAGATTGGTATTCAAGAGCTTCTACATTCAATAACAAACAGTGTTATATACTCACATCTATAAACCGAAGACTGAAATCTCACTTTGTGAGATTGTGAGATACATGTTCTTTCCTATTTATAAGAAGTCTGATAGTGCTTTTATCCATGAGTCACTATTACTGAGTTATAGGGATAGGCTGAAGGCTATGATGTAACAGATTAGATAGTTTCCTCTAATAAGCATATGCAAACAGTGTGCTTTGTAATCCTCCTATAAATCTGGAATAATGATTTTGTTGCAGTTTTGCAGAATTTTATTAATATATTTTGAATATCCTTCAGCACATTTATTCCTTTTTTATAAGTCTATGAGAAGGAATGTTTTGGGAAGCAGTCAAAGCAATCTAGACCTTCACCAGAATGTTATATTTAACATGAGAGAAGCCAAATATTTTTTAACTGTTTATTAGGTTTTGTTGTTGATTTACGACTTTTTACTCTCACTTTCAAGATGACAAAAATTTAAAGTATAGGGCTTTATAAGATAAAGAGAGAAAGGCTTATCTAGAAAGGTAATGTGTGTAAATCAGTTTTGTTTGTCCTGTTAAATGGCCTTTAAAGCACTATTTAGACTTATAAAGCACAAAGTTTTTATTGTCTAAAGGGTTGGCTGATTGAGTGATTAATTTAACTTTAGTAAATAATTCAGTTTGTCTATTTGATAATGCATTGTATTAATAGTTATTAATATGAAATTATAGAATTTTTATTGCAAACTATAATTTATAATTCATCATTAGTTAAAAGTCTTAAGCTGATCTGAAATGCTGCAGCCAGAACTCTTATGAAAATTAAAAACAGAGATCATATCTCTCCTATCCTGGCTTCTTTTCATTGGCTTCCTGTTAAACCCAGAAAAGAATTTAAAATCCTCCTTCTCACACATAAACCCTTAAATGGCCAAGCTCCATCTTATATCAGAGATCTGATTGTTCCTTATGTTCCTAACAGAGCACTTCACTCTCAATTTGCATATTTACTAGTTTAGAATTTCTAAAAGTAGAATGGGAGGCAGATCTTTTAGTTATCAGGCTCCTCTCCTGTGGAACCAACTACCAGTTTTAGTCTGTGAGACAGACACTCCGTCTACTTTTAAGGGTAGACGGAGTGTCTGTCTCACGTTCCATTTTTATAAATCTTATAGTTAAAAACAGTTATGTACGCTTAGTCGCTCTGTAAGTAGAGAGGTAGGTGGAGATTAACAGCCCGATCCGGCGGCGGAGAACTTCAGTCCAGATAGGCCTTTCTTTTTGGCTCTGCCTTGGCCACACTGTGGCTCTACGTTTCTTAAACCTCATCCAAAATACTTAGGTTATCCCGAGCTATTTTCTCCATTTGTGGTGCTATAGGCATAGACTGCTGGAGGACATAGCAACCCCTCTTCATCACGATATATCTATTCTCCTATTCTGCAGTACTTGTTAGTTAAATATCTAACGTTATGCTCTCTCTGCCTTTTGTCATCATAGTTGCTTCATCTGGTCTGTTCCTGTTTGGCTGTGACAACACACCATCCTGGAAAGAAATATCAGCTGCGCTGCTGCGTGCCATCAACACCTTTTACAGATTTTCGAGCTTAGCATGTTCCTCAGTGTAGTCCTGTTTCTCTTACTGTGACTAACGGTATGTGTTCTCTTTCATCCTCTGAAAATAGAGTTGGCTGGAGCTCGTCTGCCTGGCTGTGTGTTTCCTGGACGGAGCCACCTGTGGCACTTGTTGATAGTTGCCTGTGTATTTCTGCTTTATTTTCTTTGTCTGCTTTTGTCTCTTTGACAGAAGCAGACAGCGTTGGCAGATGGCCGCTCACACTGAGCCTGGTCCTGCCGGAGGTTTCTTCCTGTTAAAAGGAGGTTTTCCGTGCCAATGTTGCAACAAGGATGCTTGGAGTGAGGGATTGCTGTCAAGTCAATAAGTCAATGCAATTATTTGGTTTTCCCTTAGTTGGAAAACTTTGAACCAATCTGACTGTATCCAGGCAGGAACAGTACAGGAATCCAGGAGTTCTCAATTTGATCAGAGGTTCCAATCCAAGCAGGAAGAGAGGGATCTAGGCTTCCAGGAATCCACAGAGCATGAAGGCAGGTTCAGATGCAGACGGGTCCAGAAGTGTGCCCAGCAGACAGGTACAGATGAAGACCGGCAGGCTCAGTGGTTGAGGGAAGCTGAGACAAGACGTGGTACCAGGGTTTCAGCAGGACTTGGTCTCCTCCTACGAGCTAGACTTATGGAAATAAAACGGACTCTCTAGACGTTCGGAGCCAAAACCCTGAGGGCTCTGCGGAGAAGGATCAGGAAACGATCAAAAGACGGGACAAATACCAATACCCTCTTACTCCACTGGCGGTCGGGAACCAGGATATGAACCACAGAATAAACTGAATATAAAGGAACTGACACAGGTAGATTAGATGAGCGCTAATAAGAAAACCGGGCAGAGTTAGGCAAGTCAGTGAAAAGAATATTTAAGATGAGCTATCAGGGCAGATCATAACACTTGAAGGTTTAGTGGAGGATGCTCTTTTTCTGGGTAGATCATCAAAATAAGTGGTCCTAATTGTCAATCATTCTGGTGATATGTTTATGTAAAGCCGTCCTACATGCTCGTCCACATTTTCACTTACCAGTGGTGAGTCTGACATAGTGGAAAAATTGAAAATCTTCTTTTAGAAAGTAAGCTTGTATAAGCGATGCAAACAGCAACTTTTAAACAGAGAGTGCACAATGAGAAAAGGGTTTGTGCATGCTCTTGCACACGTTTAATAAGCATTCCCTCTGTGAATTGGGTACAGGGTTGTTCATGTGCATTTTTTTTTAAGTGGAGAGGGCGGGTCAGCCAACAGTCCTTTGCTGCTAAAGACCTATTGCACTGACATCCCATATAATGAAAGGCCTAGAGAGAGTTCTGTTGGTTTACCTCAGCAAGCAAACAAGCAGCTATCAAGGCCGCCTGCAGTTTGCTTATCGCCGTGGGGTTGATGATGCCATAATATCGGTACACCTGCTACAACAAACACACTGTCACTTAGACAAGGCAGACAGCATTGTGAGGATCATGTTCTTTGATTACCCCCAGCCTCTATCCCCAAGTGGCTCCTTCAGATCCAGTGGAAGAAAAACCACTACAGAAGATCCTTCCTGCCTACAGCTATCAACACCTGCAACAACTGTTTAGAAAAATAACTTATCAGTTCCTGTACCATTTAATTTTTGAGTTAATAAAATATCTTTGAATAGAATATAATTGAATTGATGAAGTCACATTTTAGCTTAATGGCGATCTGTACAGTAACAGTACAGTGGTAAGTTCAGTGATGTCATAGCAAAAAAATGTCTAGCTACATACAAACCTACGTAACTATAAATAACAATTTTTAAGGGAAAAATAAAGCTGGAGACCTTTAGTTCATGGACGATAATGAATAACATACTTATGTTTAATATATTACACTTCTGAAAAATCCCTGAAATTATTGCACACTGAAGCTTTAGTATCTGGATTTTAATATATATATATTTATATATATATATGTGTGTGTGTGTGTGTGTGTGTGTGTATAATACAATAGACAAGTGTCTTGTAAACATATAAGAACTTGTTATCAGGAAGTAAACAAACAAAACAATCAATAATAATATCCTTTAATTTTAATTAAACTTTATTTTCTTAGGAAGCACAAATACAAAAACAAAAGAAAAAATTATTTTCACAATCTTTCCTTGTTAAGTGGGGCCACTGGCTTTACAGTGTACTTACAGCGGCATCTCAGCAAAGTCTTCTTGAAATATTTCCTAAACTTCTTGTCTCTCGCACCATAGATTATTGGGCTCAGGAACCGAGGCAGAATATAAACAAGTAGGTAGTTTGCGTATCTGATTTCAAGAATTCGACCAGGAAACATGATGAGTAGAACAATCTCCACACTTGGAGATATGTAGGAGAGCAGGCACATGGCCAGCTGGACACCATGAAGGAGTATAGTGTTTCTGGCTTTCTTGGCTGAAGTGTTAGCTGATGAGAGGCCCCGAGCTGCAAACATGACCTTCAAGTAGGTAACAACCAGGGTAAGAAACACACAGGAGAAATAAATTATATCAAAAGCTTTCCGCTTCTGTGCCAGGATCGGGTCTTTGAACACATTCTGACGTATACAGAACACAGACTCATGAAAGAAACTTAATGGTTCAGTTGCTAGGGTCACAAACAGATCTGTTATATCTGGGGCAACACATATAAACCAAATCATTCCAATAACAGTGTAGGTCCTCCTCACAGTGCAGAGTTGAGTATAATGCAAAGGCTTGCAAATGGACAAGTAGCGCTCTATGGCCATTGCAGCCAAATTTACTGGGGTGTTTCTGGTGGTGAAGACTGCCACCAGGATAAAGAAGCAGCAAAACGAGACATTGATCTTGTATATTATGTAGCTAAGGATTAATAGTGTGATAGTCACAGTCAGTTGAATGCCATCATTGATTACCATGTGGATAAAGAGGATATAACGAGGGTCTTCATAGAAGATCTGTTGGAAGACACACAACAATAAAGCTGCTGAAATTAACAGTCATGCATAGAGATATGACGTTAGATGGTAGCAACAAAACCGGCTGAATTAAACTTGATTTCATGACATATGATGTTAGTAAAGAGATTAGGAATATCTATCACAATCTATAGTCCTTGAAACCCAAAACATCTATTTCAATATTTGTTTAAACCCTAAAATTATACTTTGCAAATGCTTTCAGGTCTTCTTACTCTGACGCACCTTTTCCTTATTTTACAAAGAAACTAGTTTCATACTAGAAACTAGTTGGAATTATAATATGAAAGAAAGATGCCCCACTAAATCTACAGCCAGAAAAACAATAAAGTGATTTAAATCAGATCATCTTCATGGCTTAATCTGGTTAATATCAGGAGCTTAATACAATTAAGAATTTTTTTAATGACCTTGAGTATGGAAAATAAGTATTTGAAGACCCTGCTATATTGCAAGCTCTCCCACTAAGAAATCATGTAGGGGTCTGAAATTGTCATGATAGGTGCATGTCTACTGACATAATCAGAAAACAACAAAAAAAGAAAGTCCAGAAAACGCCTTCCAGCTTTCATGAACAGTAGCAGAAAACCGCAAAGAGGCGACCGGGCCAGAGGGTGCTGTTGAACGGGATTCCCAGTGACAACGCACAGCTGGTGTACAGGGGTCTCAGCGGCTCAGACAGTGAAATAATATTTGAAGGCAGGATCATAATCTTGATGAACTGGCAGAGTTTTCAGGTGGACTTTCTCACTTAAAAACTACTTTTTAACCCACTGATCACAGCAAATACAGCTGCCATTGTTACAGGCAAAGAAAGGATAGGGTAGCTTTGCCCAACGCACATCAGACCCACTTTTTGACCGCGCAGCTAGAGCAGCAAAGATGCTTCAGGTGTGCTGCAGAACTAAACTTGTACAAGCATAAAAAATAAATCAGCACGCGCATTTTTGTTGCTTCTGCTGCTTACGGTCTGAACGTAGCATTAGAAGCATATATAGGTTCTGATGTGGCCTCGCCAGTCTCCAGACCTAAAGCCAAGAGATCATCTTTGGAGGGAACTCAAACTCTGTGTTTCTCAGCAACAGCCGAGAAACCTGACTGATCCAGAGAAGATCTGTAAGGAGGACTGGGCCAAATTCCCTCCTGCAGTCTGTGAAAACCTGGTGAAAAACTACAGGAAACATTTGACCTCTATATTTGGGAACAAAGGCTACTGTACCAAACATTGATTTTCTCAGGTGTTCAATTAGTTATTTGCTGCTGTATCATAAAAATAAATAGGTAAAAAAATCATAAATTGTGATTTCTGATTT
>NW_015151400.1:79647-81524 GCF_000732505.1 Cyprinodon variegatus | reverse complement strand
CATGGAGGGGTCTGAAATTGTCAATTGTAGGTGCATGTCCACTGTAAGACACATAATCTAAAACAAAAAAAATCGTAAACATTAAATAAATTAAACATCTATAAATTTTTCCCTTACTCCATAATCATGTCCAACTTGATCTTGATCTATCAAATTTAGTACCTATTTTGAGGTTATAATCTGACAAAATGTGAATATTTGTATATGCATTCAATGGTTAAATGCATAACGTCAACACAATTTTAGACAGTAAAATAAATAAGTTATTTATATATACTGTAGAAAAAATGACATCTGATTTTTCTATAGCAAATGTAATGCAAATAGATGTGCAAATACAGTTTAAAAAAAGCAGTACTTGTTTTTTTTTTTAAAGCTGATAGATGTGCAGGTGAGTACCTGGTGTCTAAAAAACGTGGCAATCAAGATACTGTTGATGTAAGTGAGGGTGAGCCAAACCAGAACAACAATCAGGTTCTTCACAAAGGCTGTGGCAAAAGTATCTCTAACCAGCACTGGCTGAAAAGAGAAGAAAGGAAACATGACTCAGTAAAAACAGAAAAGCTGATACCTGCTTTAACCTCATTTCCGGTCGTCTGTCAAGCTTGTGATCTTGTCGATTAGAAAAAGAAATATAAGAAAAAAAAAACTCTTCCTATAAACGTAGATATGCCTTCAACAGTTCAATGTGTCAAAATGAAAGTTAATCTACTTGTTTGACTTAGAAATTTAGTTAATAAAACCCAAAAACACTAAGAACTTTCTTTAACTCTCTTTAGACCTTGCTTCTCAACTCCTATATGTTCTTAATTCCATTTTAAAAAACAAAACAAAAACTAACAGTGCAGATTCATTCTCAAAAAAATTAAACTATGAGTTTATAAAGTTAAAAATACGTTCAATTTCATAAAAGGGCTTTATTGTAGAAACTAAAAAAACACGAAAAAAATCCCCACAAAGTTTTCATTGGGTTTACAAAATAAGTATCATTATCTAAAAGAAACACTACTACTACGGTACTTATAAAAAAAAAATAAAGCCAAACAGTATATTTCAGTTATATTCCTTTCAATGTGCCACCCAACCTGATTAGGGGAAGTCATGTTGCTCGTGAGACTCAATATTGAGCTCATTCTTCCATGAGACATCAGAGAGAAGCCAAGTATAAACAAAATGAAAGTAAACATTAATAAAAGTGCATAAAAATTTGTTAAACATTTTTAAAAAGTTGTTTTAAACTCTTATCTTCGCATTTTATTTTTAAACATTAAGCAATCATTCTTTATTTTCCAAAAAATAATCAATTGTAAAATGCAAAAAGTTATTTGCCCTTTAAAGAAATAAAAAAAAATAAATGAAAATTATTACTACTTATATGTAGCAAAAACTTGAAAGCAGCCCCATCTGATGTAAATCATGCATAACAATAATAACAACAGCAAGGCAAAGATATTGATATATTCAAATAAATATAAAAGCATGTCATTTTTTTGCTCAGTTAATGGATTAAAACCAAAGCTCAGGTTTTGATAAATATAAATACTGCAGCTGTTCATCTAAAAGCAAATTTAAGTCCTGCATCTCACCTCTCAGGCACTTACCTGTCCCCAGATAAGACACTGGCAGCAAGGAGCTGCTGATACCAGCCCCTTATAAATACATCGGTGTTAATCACTGAGCAGAAAATTTGTGATGATAATGATGTGATCCTGCTGTTGGTGCAATATTAATGATATTACTTCCTATGTATTTCTTCCCTCTTTTTTTATGCCCAGTTTTAATATATGTTTTAAACTAACAGCCCTCTGTTATTTGACTTAAGATTTCAAAATAGTTTTTAAAAGTTCTTAATGAAAAATATACTCTTCACTCAGTCA
>NW_015151400.1:70024-79250 GCF_000732505.1 Cyprinodon variegatus | reverse complement strand
TAAGCATGTGCCCTAACAAAGATCTGGAAAGCAGAGGTCTCAGCCCCCTTTGGTTCTGCAGATAAGCACCACACTCTTTTATAGTCATTGTTTTAAAACTTGAAATGTGAATGATAATTGATAATCTGAACATTTGATGGAAACCAGTAATGCTATAAAATGGTTCATTAGCATACATGAAATGACTGAATTTTGTGGCAGGTTTTATAACATATCACTAGCTCATGGTCATTTTCGATGTGATGCCATTATAGTAATCAATTTTTAATTTTAGAAATATGCTTTATAAAACACACCATGAGAGATAGTTTACTGCTTAAATTTATTATAAAAAAAACCCTCAAAGTTTATTAAGCATCATTGAATCCATCAGCCTAACAGTGTTTTTCATTTTCTTTACAGATGAATAGGCAGCCTGTGATGTAGGTAAATAGTATTCTGAAATGTGCATAAAAAAAAAATTATTTGACCATATAAATGGCTGGATATATATATATATATTTTTTTTCACTTTAGGGGGCTGTAAAAGTATTTGCACAAAAGTAGAAAATCCTGGAGATAAAATACTCAGCAGGTATTGTTGCCACAAGTACAATTAGATCTGGCAATATTGTTAGGAACCATATGAGAGTGGTTATAATGTAAGTTTTCTTGATCATACAGATCTGAGGGAGGCAAATAGGGAAGTATATGGTCAGGTAACACTCTAAAGCCATCGCAGCAATCATGAAGGGATTGTTTAGATGGGAAAATATAGAAATCATGATAAAAATAATACAAAATAAAACACTGAGTGTGGAAATGTAGCCCAGGAACAAGAGAAGAGCAATCATTGTAAACATGATGATGTTGTTGATCACCACATGGATGTAGAGGATGTAACCAAAGCTCATGTTGAAAACCTGAAAGAAAAGACAAGATGCTCAGGTAATAAGAGGCAAAAAGGTCTAATTTTTTTAGGACAACCCATTATACAAATATTATAAAAAGTTCCTCGTCTTCTGTGTTGTTGTACACAGGTTTCTTCCATATGACTGAGTTAAACCGCTTTTCTTTCTGTTTCTTGTGCTCCCTCTCTAATCCTCCAAGTATGAATATTTACTCCAGTGCTGACTTCAAATCTTAGGTTTCCAACAGAAACTGATTGTATAGTTCTGCCCACTCTAGTTTGCTCTGTCTGTACTTAAGGAAAAAAAGTCTGAATATTCATGTTGCACTTATTAGGGTGACCATAGCTGCCTCAACCTGTAGTTGGCTAGCATGTTGGATTAGCTTGTTGGCTGGATTGGATTATTTGTAGGACTGACAAATCACAGAAAGATAGAAAGTTAAGACAAAAACAAACAAAGAAACAAAAAAAAAACTTTACTTTTTTGTTACCTTTATTATTAGATGCTTTTGTGAATGCAGAAACTCCTTAACCAAGGATTTTTGTGAAGCATGTCGGTGGTTGTATCATGATCTGGGCCAGTTTACAATATTTCCAGTAAAAAGACATTTTAATTTTTTACTTAATTATTGGTCAGTCCAATATGTTTCATTATTTTAAATACAGTGTTAAAAGAGGGGCTGTCCATGAATAAAATAAACAAACCTGAATTGACTGACTTTAACTTAACAAAACTAAGATGGGGACATAATCGAGATCACACACACTACCAATGTAACCATTAGTCTTCTCATTTATCGAAGTGTTTTTATGTAGAAGTATAAAATCATCTTGCTGTACTGCTGAAAGCAGGACATTTGAATATATTTGAGTTATACTCTAAATATAAGCACTCAGGTAAATTAGAATTAAGAGGAGAGATTTTTTTCTATCGTAATTTCAGTAGCTTAGTGTTCCTTGATTATGGTTCCAGAACAGTTTTGCATTAGGTAGAGTCATAAATTACTAAACATGTTTACTCAAGGAAGGCATGTCCAAAGTCGGTCCTCGAGGGCTGCTGTCCTGCAGGTTTCAAAGGCGCACGGCTGATTCTTTTGATAATAGTTCAGCAAAAGCTAATTAGTCAGAAATCAATAAAAAAATCAACTGTGCTGCAGCAGGGAAACCACTAAAATCTGCAGGACTGCTGCCCTCAGAACACTAGGATTCCTATGAGGGAAAATCTGGAAGAAACACTGCTTTTGCAGCTACAGTATATAGCTTTTTGTGACTCGCTTTTCCTCCCCCCTTTTTTTCTATTTTCTTTTTTTATTTTTAAGAACAATTCACTTAGATTTATTTTTTATTTATTTATTTATTTAGTTTTTTACTCACTTTTACAGTGTTGTGACACTCTTTGCTTGTGGCGTTTGGTGGTGCTAAACCT
Source organism: Cyprinodon variegatus (assembly GCF_000732505.1). Lineage (NCBI taxonomy): Eukaryota > Metazoa > Chordata > Actinopteri > Cyprinodontiformes > Cyprinodontidae > Cyprinodon > Cyprinodon variegatus. Next base: position 76,935 of record NW_015151400.1, on the reverse strand, counting down.
GGAGGTTAAAGTTCAAATGCCCCTATTGGCTAAAAGTTACACAGTATCGCTTCAAAATAATAGGAAAGCAGATGTTTTTGGGTTATTTTTTCTGTGCTTCTTTCATTGGGGATGTATTGCAGAATTGCCTGTTTATGGAACTAATGTAACACCATCAACTCACTAAAACCCTGAAAGCTACCTAAAAGTCCAATATAACAAAGAGAGAAGATAAAACCCTTTGCTGACTGAAAGCTTTGTTTTGTTTCTACAGACAAAACCTCAGTTGTGTATTGAAGTCAGAACTTTGCACTGTTCCACTAATTTTAACAAGTTTTATTTTCTCCTAAGCAATATGTAAAGTACCTAAGTTGATGAAGTGTTGCTTTGCAGACATTTTGTAGTTATTTTAAAAAGGACTACACTTGGAATTATTTTAACATATTTTTTTGTTATTGCAAACTGAAACACAAAAGAAACCTAATGCTAAGCTGTCAAAAAAAATAAAATAATAGTTTTAAGAACTTTCTATAGCCAAAACTCATTGTATGTGGTTCTTAAGAATGTGTAAATGACCCAAATGACAGAACCACTTATTATTTCCAATGTTAAAGGGTTAAAGACCAATTAAGGTTACCAGATTAAAAGACTATCTCAGAAAGCTGCATGGTTGGACCTTTATGCTAAATCCCCAAAGGGCAAAGGGTAGTAGATAATAAAAAAAATCCTTATTGGTTGATTATTTTAGCATTCTAAACATCTTTACATTTTACTTTTTGCTTATAGTGGTATTTGGCATTCTTTCATTTGCAAACAATACATCAAACCCTACCACTTGTGTTGATGGTCATGAACTTTAGCACTTTTTACATTTAAAGAGATAGAAAGAAAAATCTGTTTTTTTTCTTATTTAATTTATTTCGGAGTGGAATTTTGACTTTGTATGTAGTTAAAAAAAGGAAGAGCTAACATTCTAATCAAAGCCACTTTTAGGTTTCAAACCAGCAACTTTTTTATATTTTACCGGGCATATAGTCGAAGAATGTTAGCAAAATGATCAGATGTTTGATTTAAGAAATGTAACAGTTAAGTGTTTGGGTGATAAATAGTCTTTCTCCCGACTGAGGATCTCAGCTCCTCTGAATAAAAAATTTGCATCAGCAAGTTATCTAAAAATTGGTAAAAATATTTTTTTTACCTGAGCTGTTTTCTTTTTTTTAATGACGTAGTTAAAAAAATGTTAATATAGAATGTCCTCCCAGAAAAATCCATGATATTGAAAATGGTTCTTTCAGATTTTAATTTGGCCCTTTTTAATCTGTTCTGGATGAACAAGTGATTTGTTTGGTAAGAAGTATTGTTTCAAGTACTCTCTGAACACTTTGTCCCTTATGCCGTACACCATTGGACTGATGAGCCGGGGAAAAACCTGAATCAGTAGTGAAATGACATATCGAATAGCTACAGCATCTTTCGGAAACAAACTTGACAGGCCCTGTATCATTATACTGTGAAGATAACTTAACATGCATAACAGCAGCTGGAAGCCATGAAGTAAGACGGTGTTCCTCGCTTTCTTTGCATTTGCTGAAGCAGCTTTTGCAGTAAAAAGAATCCTAAAGTATGTGTAGAGAATAATCAGCCAAACAATGACTAGATACAAAATGTTGGACACATCTTTCTTTTTTTCAAGGATAGGACTTGAGAAAATATTAGCCCATAGGCAGAAAATCCTGGAATGAAAGTATCCTGCAGGTCTTGTGGCCACCACAATAAACAGATCTGGCAGGACTGTCAGTAAAGTTAGGAGCCATATCAAAGCCACAGCAATGTAGGTTTTCCTGACAGTGCAGATCTGAGGGTGGCGGAGAGGGAAACATATGGCCAGGTAACACTCTAAAGACATGGCTGCAAGGGTTAAAGGGTTGTTTAGGTTTGCAGGTAGGGCAATCATTAGCATAATGATGCAGAATGACACATTGAGTTTGAACAATATGTAACTCAGGACTTGCAGCAGGATCATCAATACCAGCATGATGATATCGTTGATTACCAGGTGGATGTACAGGATGTAACGAGAGTTTGAGTTGAAAACCTGAAACGGGAGGATGACATTTTTCAGGACAGATTTTTTTGGTACATTAGCAAGCCCACATTTACATTCAAAGTTCTTAATAAATACTGTAAAAGAAGCTGGATAGCATTTGTTACCAGTATTTCCTTTTATTTTTCTGGCATTCTATTTGTAAATGTTATGTTTAAGGGGCAAAAATAATTTTCAAAACAATATTGTTGCGCATTTAACCTTTTTATTTCCATGTTGTGAGTCCAAACTCTATATATATTATTTATTTTTTACATCTCTTGTTGCTATGTAGGTCTTGAATTTGGCAAATATAATAAGATATTTTCAAATTAAAAACCTTTAGAAAAATCTTTACCCTGAAACATTTTATTCATATTGATTTATCATGATGTCATTTTAACACATGGACTAAAATACGTCATAAACTTGTAGAAAGGAGGTTTAATCCCTTCTTAATTAAAGATAGAGTACATAATATCCAGCAGTCTCCCCAGTTGTACAATCACATGCTTTTAATTAATGTGTTGTATGAAAAATTTCTTAAAAAAAAGTTCTTAAAAAGATTTTGCCAGACCAAAAAGACAGCAGAAATTTAAAACAGTTATTTTGCAGCTAGTTGAAAAAAAATTGTTTTTACCTGTAGACGTATAATTGTATGAATAAACACAGTTTGAGTCTCATTCCCTATTTTTTTATTTTTTTTATTTCTTTGAAAAAAAATTCCTTTAAAAACTTTGAGAATAACACATAGAAATGTTTTTGAAATAGTTTCCCAACTTCACGCTATTGTACTTTTTACCTTTAACTTTTTATAGCAACACAGCTATTATACGGAAAGCACAGCAGATATTTTGTATGATGGACAAAATTTGTACCTGATGCTTTCTGAATGTGTGAACCAGAGTTCCATTAATGTAGATGATAGCAAGAGAGAGGACGACAGTGATCACATTCTTGATGATGGCTATGTAGAGCGGGTCCCGACTGACGGTTGTAGTAGTATTCATACCAGTATTTAGAGGGCTTATAAATCATCTGATATTGTGTGCCAAACTGCAGAGAAATGTTCAACAGGTGAATGTTAAAAATGAATAAATTATTTTCTTATTTTCTTAATCAGAAACATATAGCAGTTAAACTGTGAGCAAATAATATGCATTGTATGACCAAAAAGAATACAATCATTCTTCAATATAGATTAATTAATAATCTAAAGTTGTTTAGGTATAGTGTTTCTTATCTGGTTTTAGTGTAATTCTCATCCAGTAATCATCCAGGTCGTCATTTTAAACAAATTCACTGAAGCCCATCTTCAGAGATGACAGCAATTTTTTGCTTTATTTAAATTATTATTTTTGTTTTTTACTGAAAAGTTGTTAATGTTAATAACACAGCATTTACATTTTGAAAAACACTTTCACACCACACTGTAATCTATGACAATAAGTATTACAATGTAAAAGTTTACAGATCCTTTTTTTGTTTGTTTTTCTTTTTGGCTAATAGTAGCAGTAAAATAGAAATATTTTAAATGACAATCAGTGTATTATATATGTTACATATTATATATGTTTTAAATGTTGAATTAATATTAGGCAGTCACCAGTTTAAATGAGAACAAGACAAAGAACAGACTCACCTGGTTCTGGTCATACAGGTTTATACTGCAGACAATAAGTCAGGTCTGCTTGACTTATCCCCATATATAGTTTATATGCAGGACGGTCATGGGAATAGAAACATGAAAAGGTCAGCAGTGTAATGCATGTGTGTGTGTGTGTTTTTGTGCTTGCATGTATGCATGTGAGTGGCAATGTTTTTGTGTGTGTGTGGGTGTGTTTTTTTTGTTGCTCTGTAAGCTCATCGGGATGAAGATGGAAGTCTCTTTTTATTGCAAACTTATCAAATGACTTCACTTTCCAAACTAAAATAAAATTTAAACTTATATAAACTAAACTGTAAAAAGTGGGGGGAAATATTTTGGAGGATAAAGATGTTCTATTGAAACCGGAGGCATGGCAAAAAATGTAGAAACTGACAAAATAATAAGAAAGTTCAGAGAAAAGTTTTCAAGTACATCCTCTGGTACATTTGCAGACAATTGATGGCTAAAATACAAAATATTGTCACACTATACACGTTTCCAATATATCTTGCCGTGTATCTTACACTTAAAAAAAAGATGTCCTTTGTCTAAATGTGAAAAGAATTGTGCTTTTAAAGTTTACATGACTCCTTTGATGTTATCTCTTCTAGCAGCCTTTAGGTTAGGTTACTGTCTTTTTTTTCCAGTTCAAATTGCCAGCTGATCACCCAAGAAAAACATCTCATTACTCAGTGATGCCCCCCATAGATGTCAGATAATTGTTAGCTAAATCAATCACATCAGGTGATGCCTTCTGTTTTAACCCTCCTAATGTGGGTAAAGTCTACATAGCATAACAAGAAGATATTTAATAATATTATCAGATCTTGTGATACTGGAGTCACATTTGTGTTGATTCTGTGGCAGTGGTTTTAATGTGCGTTTATACATGAGTGTAGCACTAATATGGCAGAATCATTCAACAATTTCAAGTAAATCTCAGCATGCTGATTTAGATGGTGATCCAAGTATGTATGCTATGGAATTTCAATCAGTTGGAATCTGCTATGGGAGCATTTTTATAAAAACGTCATTGGTATAGTGACATTGACTGTCATTACTTTTTCCCTTTTAAGTTATGAGGAAATGCTTCAATACGCTTTTCCAGGAAACCTAAACTTGCTGATTTGTTTTCATTTCTCCTTTAAAACCATGCTGGATAATAGCAAATTTGGAGTACCTTATTTTATTATGAAGGAGTCGGGTTACCTATGACTTGTGATCAACCACAAAAATATGCTAAACAAAATACACACATTTTCATTTTGTCATTCAATATGTTTTTTTGTTTTTCTCTTTGCAATAAATAGTACAATATTGTTATGTTTTTGCCACCGATTTTGTATGAAAAACATATTATTAAGTATAACTGGCATATTCAATGCATGGAATGGCCGACATGGCAGGCCAACGCCTCCTAGAATAGATTTTAATAAAATCAGCTCATACTTTTTCGACCACTTGGTGGCACTCATAGAGTGTGCATAAAACTGCAACTTCAAGACTGTTAAATGTCCATTAGATTGAAAAAAGAGAGTCACAAACAAAGTATGTCATTCCATTCTCATATATTAATTAGCCAGCTGTAAATGTTACACACTTATGTTAACAGACATCTTTATACAAAATTGGTAAATAGGTATAGTTCAGAAGTTAGCACTTGAAGTTAACAAACAAACTCAACTGACTGGCTGACTGGTTCTGTAGTGATATAATAGAAAATACGCATTTTTTTTCCTTCTGTGATACAAACACATGAACACACAAACGCATCATTTCCTCTGAATAAAACAGGGAACAAGCACGGCGGAAGGAGTCTAGCAGACAACATTTTTACAAACTTTATTCTACAAATTTGGGATATATCCATGCTGTTAAGGGAAAAGACTTCAAATGCATGGAGTTGGCATTGTCTCCCCATGCAAGCGTGGGTTCTGTTTGGCTTCCTCTCACAGTACAAAAACGTTACTGTTAGGTTAATTGGGGTCTCTAAATGGCCCTTAGCTATGAGTACATGCATGGTTGTTTGTCTCTTCCCTGTGATGGACTGTCATCCTGTCCAGGGTATACTGCTGGAGGTAAGCATCAGACTCACTCTGACGGCCAAGCAGAGGAATATAGATGGATGGATTGTATGTAAATAAATTTGAAATCATAGGTCAGACATAGAGGATTAACTCTGGCCTCCAGGAATTCTATTTTAATTTTGTTCCTTTGCCATCATGGTATAGAACCAGACATTGAAATACTTTATTAAAGTATTTACCTTATTAAAAGGTTATTAAAAGGTTGGTGAAAAGCAATAAGGATATCATGCATATCTGACAACTTGTTTACCTATTAAAGAAATAATTTCCAGCAATTTTAACTATTATTTTCTTCTTTTTAATACCAGCTCACAGTAAAATAAACTACGCAAGCATTAAAAACAGCACAGCAGGAATCCCACTGTACATTTGTAAATGCCTAAGTACTACTAATAACCAAAGACAATATGTGCCTACCTTTTATATGTAAAACCACTTTTATTATTTATAGAAGAAAATAATAGAGAGCACTGAAAATGTGCCATTAAAATGTTAATGCAGTGTTTCAAAGCTTAAATCACACCAAAACATAACTGATCACTCCAATATCCCTTTGATTTACATCATAGTTTAGAACATCTTATGTTACAGCAGTCAATTGTCATTTTTAAATCACAAGCCTCAGGGGAAAAAGGGGTTTTTGAACTATTACAATAAATAATTACTATTCAATTAAAAACATTGAATACATATTTAAAATGTCATTGTGCTGGGTACAACCTTGCCTGCTAATTGAAAAAGAAGCAAAATAACCAAAAGATAAGCAATTCATAACTCAGAGCCATACATGTACTATACATACAGTATAGTGAATATAGGTAATCATTCAAAGTGGTTCCAAGGGGGATGTGGTTGGAAAAATTTTTTGCACCATTTCTAACAAGCTTAGGACGAGTCTCCTGCAAGCGACAACTAAAAATTGGTCAATCCATATAATGCAAATCAGACACTTAAATCAAAGTGGACATCAGCAGTTTGCATGATAAGTGCTGTCAGTAAGGGAGGTAGAAAGAGGAAGCTTCATCTCGATAGTTAATTTACTATAAACATCGGGGGGATGTTCCCATCTGCCACATACAGAAGGAGCTCGATGTGTAACAGAGCCTACACTGGA
>NW_015151400.1:64814-69765 GCF_000732505.1 Cyprinodon variegatus | reverse complement strand
TCTACATTTGTATTACTTCAATTTGAAAAGCATCATCCAGCAATGTGTTCTATCACCTAATGACATCAGGAAGGTAAAAGGCTGCTCAGGTTCAGCATAGTGTTCCTTTCCTCCCCATGACAGCGTTCTTACTGTTGGAAAAAGAGCAAGGAACAGATGCTAGGAGCAAAATTTGCACAATTTGGATCAGGATAATATTTCTCATAGGTCCTGCCTCAAGGCCGTAAAAAAAAAAGACCGTTAAGATATATTTAGCAATATAGTTTTTAGATTTGAAAATACTTTGATTTATGGTATGATTCACAAAATGTTTAATTGTGAAATTACACGGATCTATTTTTTCCCCATATTTGAATGATTTCAAAATCATTTGTTTGATTGCTTTATCTAAGTACAGGACAGGAAACCACGTGCTTTATAATGATCCAATTCAGGATACTGAAAGCTTCGCTGATGGATGCAGTTTATTGGCTGCTCTAACAGTACACAGAAAATACTTCCCCAAGTACTGTTTGAATGTGCAGTCTCGTAGCCCATACACAATAGGACTGACCAACCTGGGCAGAATCTGGATCAATATGTACAAAACAAAAAGGATCTGGACAGAATATGCAGGAGCCAGGAACAAAAAAATCTTTTGTGCCAAAGGAGCTACATATGTTAGCATACACAAAAGCAGCTGAACTCCATGAAGCAGGATGGTATTTCTGGCACTTTTTGCTTTTCCTTTGGCTGAGTTAGCAGCTTGAGCAACAAAAAATATCCTGAAGTAGGTAAAGAAAAGGGTGAACCAAACTCCAGTTAAAAAAATGATATGAGAAACATCCCTTTTTTGTATATTTATTGGGCGTCGGAACAGGTTGTCTCTTTGGCAAAATATTGTGGCGTGAAATAACCATAGAGGCTCTGTTGCAAGGATAATAAATATGTCTGGTAAAATCGATGCTGCGCTCAAAACCCAAATACAACCTATGAGAAAATACGTTCGTTTTATGGTGCAGAGTTCAGCATGTTGCAACGGGAAACAAACAGCAATGTAGCACTCCACCGCCATCAGGGCTAAATTTAAAGGAGTATTGACAGTGGTGAAAACAGCAAAGGTTACGATAAAGCAACAGAAGGAGGCGTTGATTTTGTAGAAGACGTAACTAATGACAAATAGGCTGATTGATGCAGTCAACTGGATCATATCATTTACCACCAGATGGATGAAAAGGATGTAACGAGGATTCATGTAAAATATCTGGAAGAGAAGGAAAGTTTATTTTTAGTTCTTTTCATTCATAATGCTGGGTTTTATTCAAACATTTTGACAGGAACAACTCATAGTGAAGGATGACAAAAACTGACTTGGTGTTTTCTGAAGGTGTGAATCAGTGTTCCATTGATATAGTTGATGGAAATGCCCAGAGCCATAATGAGCACATTCTTTGCCACAGCAGTGCCTGGAGAATCTCTGTAAGTCAGGGCCCTGGACATGTTGAAGTTCAAAGATGAGGAATTCATCTGGGAGCTCAAATATTCTTGTTTATTAAAACAGAAAATTCTGTTAAAAAACAAAATCAATTTAATAGGGTTAAATTTGTATTGCATACTGAAACATTTAGTGTTTAAATAAAAGATTTGGTGTCTGTCTCGTGTGTTACACAAAACATGCTGTATGTTTTCTATTGTATTTTTAAACATTTTCAGTATTTTGTGTATTTGACCTGTGTTCTAAGACTTTAAAAACAGATTGAACTCTGAACCAGATTATCTTGATAAATATTCCCTAGAGCAGATGTGAACCCCATGCTTCACTCTGTCAATGACCTTCCTGTTGCAAACGAGTAACCATGTTGAGAAGCATATGGTAGTTGTATAAAAATGTCATTGTAACATTTGATTTGTTATTGTCTCAGAGATAAAATGTATGTTATTTTTATTTATTTATTTTGGCCTAAGGTGTTGGATATCCAGCAGATATCTACAGTATAAGCCTTAAAGGGCTCAGCCCATATTGCTGTGATATTGATGTGATATTTGTGAATATTTATGAAATGGTCATCTTTAAAGCAAGCTTTTTCAATAGCACTAAATTCCTTTCTCAGGAGTTTCTTTCTCCAAATTTGCTGTTTATGATGGATCAAAAGGACAGTGAAGTAAGCTTTCCATTGTCGGCTTGCATAAAGGGGTTTTTACTACTTTTAATGTACATAGACTACCTAAAGTAAGCTCAAACTCAAGTTTACAATTACCTGACAAGATCAAAACCAATCTTTATTACTTTTAATGAAGGTAAGAGAGAAGAACTGTTTTAATTCAAACAAATTTTGACTATTTGATTTCTGCTATTCCACAACTAAGAATGAACTAAACTAGATCATGTTATCATAATTATACCAAAATGAATAAACAAAAATAATAACTTTTTTGGAACAGAAACATAAAAATTGTACCTGCCAAGTTTAATCTGAAATAATATTTTTCTTTTGCTCAAGAAAATATCCTACTGAATTTATGTATAAATTATTTTATAGATGTTTTTTGGGAGTAAAATATACAAATATATACATAAAAAAGGCTGGTGATACTTGCTGAACAACAGAAAATGTACAAAGGATTTGAGAACAGTAATGGACATATTTTAAGATAGTAGAGTCAGGAAAGGATTTTACCTGAATGTTTTTTTTATTAACTTCACAGAAGTTTTCCTTTCTCTGTTGCTTTTTAATATCATCTGCTGCACAACTTAGCCTTTAAAATATTATTTATGTTATTTAATCTTGTCTAGCATAAACCTCCCTCTGTCTATGTTTTTACACAAGCCAACTCTTTTGCTACTCATATTCTTTTTATCTGTCTCTGTCAAACAAGCATAGAAAGATTTGAAACGTGTATTGGGGAGAACATAGAAAAATGCAGGCTGACTGATATTATTATTGAATAAATCAGACATTGGACTTGTCTAAGGTTTCACAAGCTGTATTTACAACAACCACATTTTGTTAATTGAGATATATTTGGGGAACTTAATACTCCGTTGTGGTGACATGTCTGCCCTCCTGTCATAGAGTGACAGCTATCAGTGCCCCTAATTTATTTACCGTACCTTTGTAAGTTTTTTAAAATCAACGTTTTCATTTAACTATCCATGTCTGTAGATGAACAGCCTGTGAAGCCAGTCTACCCTAGGAAATAATTTGTAAGCAGTTTTTTTTATGAAAACCCAGCTTTCAGTAAAATTAAGACAAATGACCTTAAACACTTGGCATCTTTTTGTGTTTTAGTCAAGACAATAAAGAGGTAAAAGTTAGAACCTAAAGCATTTTAATACACCACATAAATAATCAGTATATAAAATGGAGCTGAATTTGTGAATTCCTTGAGATAATCAAAGTTTGAGTTTGAAAGAAAGAACTCTTAGCTAATTGTTACCTATATGTATATTACTATGTTCATCATTTTTCATTAATAAGGCTAATTATAGAAAATGGGAAAGCTGAAACGTCATACTACGGATAAAAAGTACAAAAGATTTCCTACCTCAGATGTATCACTGTTGGATCTATTTGTCCAGTCAAAAGCTATGAGGGAAGGTTTCTGATTTTATATGAAGGTTAAGTTCTGCAGAAATCTGATAGAAGTATGTTTTTCTCCTGGGTATCAATTAGTTGTCTGATGTAATCAAATCAGAAATAGGTAAACTTTTTAAACTAACTTTGTTATTGAATCATGCTAAATATTAAATACTATTTAATATTTAGCATGATNAATAGTGGTTTCGGCCAATACTGGGTAGGTTATTCCAGCCGGACCTGGCCAGCCGCGCGGGTTTGCTGCATTCATATGCTAATTAGGGCCATTAGTACAGCTGATCGCTCTGCACATACGTCATGGTCCGTTTCCGACAATTTGTGGCACGACAAACGCGGACAAGCACGGGTTGCAAATTGTCGGAAACTGACGAAAATCAGGGAGATCTGCGGGAGTTTACGGGGACGAAAATCTCACTTTTCATGCAGTGTATGCGCCAGAAACAAAACCTCACATCAACCGCCCTCTGGCCTGTTGAATCCTCTTCCTGTTCCAACTCGTCCCTGGTCTCACATCGCCATCGATTTTGTCACTGGTCTCCCTATCTCCAGAGGTATTTCAACAATTTTTACCATTGTCGACCGATTTTCGAAGTCATTTCATCTGATTCCTCTCAGGAAACTTCCCACGGCCTTTCAGACTGCACAGCTCCTAGTGAAGCATGTTTTCCGGCTCCATGGAATACCCCAGGAAATACTCTCCGACCGTGGACCACAGTTTATCTCCCAAGTCTGGAAGGCTTTCTGTGCTGCTCTGAATTGTAAGTCATCACTTACTTCTGGTTATCATTCACAGTCCAATGGTCAGACAGAGAGAATGAACCAACAGCTCGAATCGACTCTCCGCTGTCTGACCTCCAACAATCCCACTGACTGGAGTCAATATCTCACGTGGATCGAATACGCCCACAACTCCCTCAAGTCTGCCTCCACCGGTCAATCTCTATTTCAGGTTAGTCTCGGATATCAGCCTCCTCTTTTTCCAGCAGACGAGAGAGAGATTTTGGTCCAATCTGTCAATCACCACATCCGTCGCTGTCAACGTGTCTGGAGGGACACCATCGCCGCCCTCAACCGCTCTTCTGAGTCTTCTAAGCGCTTTGCGGACTCCAAGAGACGCCCTGCCCCAGAGTATGTCATTGGTCAGGAGGTATGGCTTTCCACTCGGGACATTCCCCTCAAGGGAATGTCTCGTAAGTTGTTTTCCAGATTCATTGGCCCCTACAAGATTGCCCAGGTTATAAACCCCTCTGCCGTATGCCTGCACCTTCCTTCGAGTCTCCGCATCCATCCCACGTTCCATGTCTCCCAGATAGTGAGCCAAACCTGAAGACTCTTCTCTGGATTCCCCTGCAGCTCTTGGCTAAGAGCTGGAA
>NW_015151400.1:51490-61634 GCF_000732505.1 Cyprinodon variegatus | reverse complement strand
AGAATGAGCTGCTCGGCAATTGTGTGCGGTTTTTTGCATTGCGCGATTCTGTATGCTACTCTATATGAAGCCATCTGTGCCTTACTGTTTATTGATGCAGCTTTTACCATGCGAGTCTCCTGTTGACGGTATTCTGCCAGTTTTCTTTGAAAGAAATCAAGAGGCTTATTGACGTGACTGGGGTGTGTGGTCTCTAGGTGTCTTCTTAATTTGTTGGGTCTCATGCTATCTGCTGCTAGCGGTTTAAGACCTCTGCCCCCACCACCGCTGCCGTGAATCCAAGAGCAAGATATCCTTCATCATATTTTCTTTTTGGTTGGCTTTTTGGTTTATTAGGCCCGTCTGGTTGGTGTCTCTCTGCTGGTGCCGAGTCGACAAATTTTGAGGTCCGTGTCACAAAAAAATCCATGTTGTCTTGCCCACAATGGCCTGCAACCCATTGGCGCGAAACAGATGTACCGTATTTTCAGGACTATAAGGCGCATATAAACGTCTTTTTTTTCCCCTCAAAATGTGCGGCGCGCCCTTTTTGTGCGGTGCGCCCTATGTGTGTTGTTACTGCGGACTTTTGAGACCACCTCATTGAGGAGATGATGAAAGAGAAAGGAACTTCAACCGCTCGACATCGGTGTGAACCGGACCCAGCAGGTGCAGCAGAAGCAGCGAGTTTACATGCAAAGTCTGACGCGCGGCTGAAGAAGCTTTGCGGCTCTGCCTGCGTGGTGCAAAAGTGTGTCTGACGCGCATTGAGCGGAGCTATCCTATCCTTTCTTTGCAGCTATATTTGCTGTCCTGCAGCAAAACTTCAATTTTTTTGCATCTCCAGCAGCAGCAGCGCGTCAGATGCTTAAACGCTCCCAAAGCGCTGCACCTGCTGCACCTGCTGCGCTGCAGGACCTTTTGCTGCGTCTATACGCGTGTCAACCAGCAGCAAAAATGAAGCAGTAGGATAATAAAAGCGAACAAATTCTGCCTGCAGAATAATTCCACGAAAAGTGGAAGGCAGCTCTGCTGGCTCTGTTGTTCGAGCTTTCGCAAAAGCCGGCATCCTTTCCGAGGAGCCGCCCAGCACGGACTCTGACAGCGAAGAAGGGGAAATTGGCATGTTTGATTTAGTGCAGCTGTTTAATTCAGAAACAGAGGATGATGACTTTGATAGGTTCGATTAATACTTTGTAATAAATACATGAATAAAACACAATCATACTCAGTTTTGCTCCCGCTCTATTTTTAAATACGCAGTAGAGGTATTTAAACGTAGTAGAGGACATGCACCTGTATATAAAAAACGCGCCCTATAGTGTGCCTTATGTGTGTGTTAAATACAGAAATCATCACCTAATCTGCCACATGATGTGATGTGCAAGTTATTGGCGCTGTGGGAGAAATAACGTTGTAAGAGAGAGACAAAAAGAGAGTAAAAACACCCAAATAATATAGAGCTACTTTTTTCTGTCCATTAATGTTTTTTATTATTATTATTATTATTATTTATTAATGTTTAATTTATTACAAAACTAACCCTCCTCCTTTACCCGGGTTTGAGACCGGCAAAATGAACCAAAGAGACACTATGGCGGAGTTAGAATTTTTTTTAAACTTTTTTAAACGTTTTCTTTTTTCCCTTGTGGTCCACCAAGGAGCCTACAAATCACGGTAAAACATGACATGTGGCTGTGTGAATCAAATGCCGTTATTTATTTAAGATAAAATATTTCAAATTCAGTTATTTATGATCAACCTGCGCCGTCAATCCCGGCGCATGTGCGCTTTATTTGCAGTCTGGATGCTGAGGGTAAAAATCCTGCGGCTCTGACTGCAGCGCTGAGAGGGATATCGGGGTTGGGATGGAGTAGGCGCCCCACGGCAGCACCTGCCGCTGGAGGACAAGAAAAGGAACGATACGTGCTTTCATGTAAGAGTCTCCAAAAGTCGCTAGTCGCTTTTTTGAAAAAGAGTCGCTGGAAGGGTCTGAAATATAGCGACAAAGTCGCTGAGTTGGCAACACTGGGGCGCGAAAGTTTATTCCGTTACAAATAATATGCTGACGTCACGTCAATCATTATTTTGGCAATTCAGTTCCAGGTGAAATTTTTCTCATATCTAATGTTCTTTTAATTAGACTGTATGTAGGCTAGTAATGATTACTTTGTGGGTTTGATTGGTCTAAAAAGCGGCAACATACAGCTATAAGGACAGTTTGCTCTCACACGTTCTACATTTATAGTCACACAACACACACACACACACACACCGGAACTTGGCGCGCCCCACCTGTCACGTCTCAATTCCCCACCAGTGGGTCGCGCCACACACTTTGAGAACCGCGGCAATAAACCTTGTTAAACTTTTCATCAGCCTCCGTGTGTGTTCTGCATATTAGGTTTACTCTGTAACCAATCATGACAGCCTTGCCTTGCCCCTGCTACATCAGACCTTTTTGCAGGAATATATTAATAAGTCACATCTAAATCTTTTATTTAGACAAATCTATTGAACAACCTGATATCATATGGGTCCTATTTCCTGAGCTGAAAACAGGTCATAACCATGCTTTTCCAACAAGGCCAGGCACAGCCTATTTATATTGTACATTCACCAACAGACTCATTTATATTGCAAAGTGCACTATGTGAAAGAAAGAACAACTTAGAGAATAATTGTATTTTGGCTTGTCTTACATTTTCACGTTATTCAACATTTCAGCTTAGAAAATGACAAACAGTGTGATTTCAGTATTGGAGTAACATTTATTTCACCCAAGGGAAAGCACTACATATGAAGCTACAATTGTCCCTTTTAGCAGTTTTCTCACACCCAAGGTAAATTAGAATCCTTCCTGCATTTGTGACAGGTATACTTTGTGCAGTGCACACAACGCTCAGTGCTGTTGTTCCTGTTGCAGAGATTGCACAACTGGCCTGCTTATAAAACAATGAAAAAAATCTCAAAAAATGGAGTTAAGCACATATTCTGAGAGTAAGAGTTGTAGTCTGAACTAGATAATGTTATCTATGTGTGCTACAAGTTTGGTGGCACCACAATGAGCTATAGTGTAATTATTGGCTGTATATGCTTATAATTACACTTCAACACATTTTGGCTATAATTTACAAACTCAGAGGGGAATGAGTTTCAATCAAAGCTAAACAGTGATTTTATAAAAACAGTTGAAGAGACTAAAAAGGTGCATTCTGGGCTAACAGCCCAATGAGTTAAGATGTGTTTAAAGATTCTTATAGGTGTCTGGCTGATTTGATCTTTAAAGAAAACCTACATTCTAAAGGTTTTCCATTCATTTGAATGGAAGATGGAAACTGATCCAAAGGGAATGTTTTGAGAACTATCGAAATCTCTAAACACCAAAAGTTTCAGCAGAGTTCTCCTGAAAGAGCTGAATGTTTAGATGCTTGAATGGTTGAAATAGTCCAAAGGATTAAGTTAACGAGTAAAAATGTCCAAAAGCAGCTAGAAGCATGGAGAAGAACAAGAAAGACAATATAGGCGAATATGTATTACACCATAAAACATCTGGACTCACCGAGCTTTTCTGCAGTTCCTCACAGCTGGAACCAGTCTACATCGTCCACCACCTGATGTTTTGTACTTCTGCAGGTCCAACTCATCCAGAACCTCCTCCGACATCTCCAGCATGTAGGCCAGAGCTGAACTCTGGATCACTGAGAGCTTCTTCTCTGATCTGTTCTCTGATTTCAGGAACTGTTGGATCTCCTGATAAACTGAGAGGTCCTTCATCTCTATCAGACAGTGGAAGATGTTGATGCTTCTATCGGGAGAGATGCTATTAGTTTTCATCTCCTTCAGATTGTTGATGGCTCTCTGGATTGTTCCTGGAATGTTCTCTATGTGACCCAGCAGGCCTCCTAATAGGCTCTGGTTGGACTCAACGGAGAGGCCATGAAGGAAGCGAGCAAACAGGTCCAGATGACCATTTGGACTCCTGACTTTCTTCATAAAGTTCTCCAGAGATGTTTCTCTGTGTTCTCCTCCCAGGAAGTTCTCCACCACTCCTGTGTTCCTGTTGGTGAAGCAGTGGAGCATGTAGACTGCAGCCAGAAATTCCTGGATGCTCAGATGAACAAAGCAGTAGATCGGTTTCTGGAAGATCACGCTCTCTCTTTTGAAGATCTCTGTACAAACTCCTGAGAACACAGAGGCCTCTCTGACATCCAGACTACACTGCTCCAGGTCTTCTTGGTAGAACATGATGTTTCCTTTCGCAAGATGTTCCAAGGCCAACCTCCCCAGCCTCAGAAGAACTTCCCTGTCAGCCTCCATCAGCTCCTGGGGACTCGTCTCATGTCCTTCATGGTACTTGTTCCTCTTCTTCCTGGTCTGGACCAGCAGGAAGTGTGAGTACATGTCAGTCATGGTCTTGGGCAGCTCTCCTCTCTGCTCTGTGGTCAACAGGTTCTCCAGAACCGTAGCAGTGATCCAGCAGAACACTGGGATCCCACACATGATGAAGAGGCTCCTGGAGGTCTTGATGTGGGAGATGATCCTGCTGGCCTTCTCCTCTTCATTGCTGAACCTCCTCCTGAAGTACTCCTCCTTCTGGGCGTCAGTGAAGCCTCGTACTTCTGTAACCCTGGAAACACAGGAAGGAGGGATCTGATTGGCCGCCGCAGGTCTTATCCAGACGACAGCCGAGGGAAGTAGGTTCCCCTTGATGAGGTTCATCAGCAAAACGGTGACTGATGACTTCTGTGTGATCTCAGAAACAAGCTGACAATTGTTAAAGTCCAGAGAAAGTCTGCTTTCATCCAGGCCATCAAAGATGAAGAGAAGCCTCCAGACTGCCAGCTTCTCTGCTGGGACCTTCTGCAGGGTCGGATGGAAAACATGGAGCAGCGTGAGAAGACTGTGCTGCTGATCTCTGATCAGGTTAAGCTCCCTGAAGGAAAGCAGAACCACCACACTGACATCTTGGTTCTCCAAGCCCTCTGCCCAGTCCAAAGTGAACTTCTGCACTGAGAAGGTTTTTCCAACACCAGCAATGCCGTTGGTCAGAACCACTCTGATGGCTCCATGTTGGTCAGGTAAGGCTTTAAAGATGTCATGGCAACTGATTGGAGAACCATGGAGGCTCTGGATTTTGGAAGCTACCTCCAGCTGCCTCACCTCATGTTGGTTGTTAACCTCTTCATTCCTTCCCTCTGTGATGTAGAGATCAATGTAGATCTTGTTCAGGAGAGTTCTACTTCCTGTTTCATCACTTCCTTCTGCCACACATTGACATCTCCTCCTCAGACTGATCTTATGTTCCTCCAGAACCTCCTGCAGACCAACATCTGCTGAAACAGAGATGAAAAGACAACTGAAAGAAAAACCTGATTTAGAGATTAAGTTGGAACCAAATCATCTGGAACATTATGAGGTGTTATCAATCGAAGGTCTCTTTCTTCACTTGATCTGTTGCTAATGATCTGATCAGTCCTCAGAACCAGAGACTTTATAACCCCTTAAGCCCTGAGGGGCTTAGGAGCCGATTCTGCCTGAAATTACATATGTGTATCAAATCAAGGACAGCTCTGAAACTATAAATTGGAAATAAAATTGTGTGTATATGTATGAGAGAAAGGCATTGAATATTTTTCAGGTGGAACCAGTACTTTAAATGTCACCATGTCTGATTTATAGGTGATTAAACAAAGAAAAAATGAAATACATTTAGCCTAGCAAATTTTCTTTTTCCAAATAAACCCTGCAAAACAATTCGAAACTCTGGATGAACCATCAGACTTTATAGATCCATATCTTGACTATAACTCAGGCAAATTTGGACTGAATAAGTTGAAGCATGTTTGTTCGACAAAGGTTTTAGTGAGCAGTGTGATAGGCAGAAATGTGATTTTGACACAGTGGTGCCAAAAGTGGGAAAATTGTGCCAAATGCAAATTTCCACTCATAAAAGGGAATCTGACCAGACAATATGCTGATTTACATTATTGGAGACCTTATGCATGAAGCAAAGCCTTTTCTCCTAAGATTTAGCCCTTGTTTTTTTTTTTTTTTTTATTTATTTAGGATTGAACAGTCAATAATATGACTTAATTTAATAGAAAATAAGAGGACTTGTGTAATTTTGGTCACCAAACAGGGATAATTTATTGGAAACAAGAGTAAGAAATCCAAAAACTGTACAAAAATGTAAAAATAAATTAGAATCAGACGCTTCTGTCAAGAAAATGTGCAAAATATTTATTTATGCAAATTATTAAATAAAAGACATGTGCAATAAATGTTTCAATTGTGAGGTTTGACCACTTGATTTTCTTTACACCAGCTAGTATCCTTTTTGCATTTCACTGTTTTTTCTTTACAATGTTGAGGCTAAACGTAGCTGCCTGGAAGGTGGCCGGTACTCCTTCTCTTTTGGAGCATCATTGCTGTAAAACCATCACATATATCTAGAAAAATATATTTCCTTTGAAAACAACAACACTGTAGCAGCATCTGACACTGACTTCTAATCATCATAGGAACCTAAATCTAAGGAAGTTATGATACATCAGAACTCATATATGCACTCATTCAGATCGTTGCAGAATAGAAATCTCAAGTCTCAGCCGTGGCAGAGGACCTGACCTCCTGTTTTAGTGATGGTCCTGGGACAACCTCTAGACTATAAAAATAAATAAAAATAGTTTATTACAACAAGGTAGTTTATTACACACCATAAAAAGATGTATTGGCGGAATGTGGGTATTTTAAAAGTTGTACAACTTTCCCTGAATCAATCTTGCAAACATTACACAGTGGGGAAGTAGTTTTACAAATAAAACTTTGGAGTGATGTTTCCTACAGTTTCTTTTTTCTGCTTTATCAGAAACAGCAGAGATGTGTTGTATAAACTCAATAAATAAATAAAAATCCTGTGAAAACAGCACATAAAGATCAAAGCGCTGCAGCTTGCCTGAATATTGTTCCGCAGAACAAACTTTCTCCTGCATCAGCCAGTGGGGGAGGAGAACTATATACTGCAGCTTCGGTGTTAATTTTCCTACTGTTTTCAGGTTAACTCTTTTTCAAAAACACAAGAGATGTGCTGTATAGACAGTGTCAAGTTTTTGTTGTGATTTAGTTTTTTTCCCTCAGTAATGCTCCACTTGAAAGAGCCCAGTCAGCAAGGAACAACTCAGAACAAGGATTTCCCCTTTTTTTTTTTTTTTATTGAGTTGTGTTTTCTTGATTTGATTGGTGAAGAGGTCATTCAGTCATTCAGGTTGAAAACGTTGAACACAAGAGTAACAGGAAATATTGCCTTATTTTAAGTTTAAACAAACACAAATCATTAAAATGTAAAAATAAAGATCCATAAAGTAAATACTAATTACAACAAATTTTGAATGCAACCAAACTAGCAATGCCTTAGCATTAAGTCAGCATAAGTGCCAACAAACCTTTAAGTTTTAGCATTAATCTGATATAAACAAATATATCTTGTTTAACATTTAACTTAAGAAGTAAATAAGATATAAAATAGTGGAGTGTCAAACAAAAGCACTAGTCCAATAAAGTCATCAGGTTTGCTGTTCCAAATAATTCGACTGGTTTGAGTCACTAATTTAAACAATAAGCTGCATCGTCAAGCTGAACATAAACTTCAGACTTCAAACAAGGCAAACAAATTAAGTGAAAATAATTAACTGAAAGCCACTAACATTAAAATAAACTAAGTCAGATGCCAACTGAGACAAACATTTACATGTGCACACTTAGAGCACATGGTTAAGCAGAAATTTCTTCTTCTTCGTGTGGGAGGAGTGTGAGTGGAGAAGTGGAAGAGAGAGCGCGTGAGGAAACTGTTTGAGTGCATTTTTTTGTGTATGTAAATATTGTTTATATAATTGTGTTTTTTGTTGTTTTATAGTTTTTTGTGGTCTTTGTGGATTGTGAGGCCGTTGGGTTCTGCCCGGCGGCAGGCCGGCTTCTCTGCACGCCATGGTGGTGGTGGGGAGTGTTGGAGGTTTCTCCACTCTGAAACGGAAGGTGGGTGCTGGTTCTCCATGCAGCGTGGAGGAAGTGTGTTTGGCTGTGGGGGAAGTCATTGGACATGGGTCCATCAAGTCAGCAGCTAGCATGAGTGGAGCTGTCGTCTTGTTTGTAGAGAGAGTGGACCTCCTCTAACATGACATGTAATCAAAGTGTGCCCTGACGGGGCCGGGCGGCGGCCCGCTGCTGCTGAGCAGATGGGGCCCCCGCCTAGTGTGGCTGCTGCCGCGGAGGGGCCCACCGCTGCTGCTGCGGGGGAACCCGCCCTGCTGCGGCAGAGTGGCCCGCCACTGCTGCTGGGGAATGCGCTGCTGCTGCGGCGGAGGGGCCTGCTGCTGCTGCCGCTGAGGAGCCCACTGCTGCTGTCGGAAGGACCTG
Organism: Cyprinodon variegatus; assembly: GCF_000732505.1. Taxonomy (NCBI): domain Eukaryota; kingdom Metazoa; phylum Chordata; class Actinopteri; order Cyprinodontiformes; family Cyprinodontidae; genus Cyprinodon; species Cyprinodon variegatus. Next base: position 53,240 of record NW_015151400.1, on the reverse strand, counting down.
TGGTTGCTGCGGAGGAGCCAATGGTGGATGAGCCTGCGACCGATATTGTTGAGGCGTCAGTCGTGAAAAGTGTTAAAACTTTGAAAATGATAGTGTGTGTGAGGAAGGATGGGAGCACGGTGCTGAGTGGTGATGGGGTGAATGGTGGTGAGGGTGAGAGCGCCGGTGGGGAGAGAGACCGTGTGCAGGAAGAGCAGGAGGGGCTGAAGTGTGATGGGGGCTATTTGGCGTGTGGAGTTCAGGGAGAGAAATGTGAGGTGGAGGTTAGAGGGCAGGTGGAAGGTTCAACTGAAAACAGTGTAGATTTGTTTTGTGGAGGTGGTGTGGAGGGAGAGAGGGGTCAAGCAGAGGAGGTGATGGAGGCTTCTGCACCGAAGAGAAAAAGTAAAAGGAAGAATGTGGTGGCTGCTGCACAGGCCAGCAAGCTGGCCAGCAAATAGGCCAGCCAGAGAAGGATGAGGAGTCAGACAGCAGCGAAGCTGAGAGCTGGGTCTCTGACACCAGTGAGCTCTCTGTGTCACAGTCCAATGACAAAGAGCCTTTATACCCCGCAGAATCTTTTAGGAATTTTTTTGTGAATACCAAAGGTTTTAAGGGATTAAAAATAGAGGCATATTTTCCTAATTTAAGATTATTTTATTCATCTGCAAGACATCACATCAGCAACAAGGGGTCATCAGGTTTAACTGATAGACAAATCTTTAGATTAAGGAAAATAATGTCCAAAGTCAGAAAACAGCTTTAAACAGAATGATGCACAACAGCACTTTATTACTTTTTATAGTTTTTTGTTGTGTTGGTTTTAGCTTCTTACCCATTATGGATTCTTTTAAAATAGCATCTTTGAATCTTAACGGGGCGAGGGTGGGTGAAAAATGTGCTTTAATTTATCAAACTTTAAAACAAAAAACATTTGATGTTGTGTTTTTACAAGAAACCCATAGTGACCTTTTAACTAAAGCAGATTGGGGTAGAGAGTGGAGGAGGGAGGTCATCTTGAGCCACGGCACCTCCCAGAGTGCGGAGGTGGGGTTTCTTTTCTCCAGAACTCTCACCCCAACTTCTACAGAACTTCAGCATGTCATTCATGGCAGGTGTCTTTTAGTCAAAGCAAAGTTTGATCTTTTTTAGCATCGTTTTTATCAATATTTATGCACCTATTACCAATGCAGAGAAAAAGCATGTTTTTTTAAAAATTGGGGAAAGGTTGGGTGATTGTGGGTCTGATTACTATGTTTTTTTAGGCGGGGATTTTAATTGTACCGAAAATGAGCTTTTAGACCGCAATCATCCAGAGCCGCATCCAGCGGCCCAACACGCTCTGCGGCAGCTGGTCTTGTCTCACGGCCTGGTGGATGTATGGAGGAGGATGCTGGCTCCAGGCAGTACACATGGTCCCACATCAATGAAAACAGAATCTCATTTGCTCTGCTTGATCGTATTTATTGTTTTAAACACCATTTTAACGTGTTTAAGGCATGCCAGATTTTACCGGTGGCTTTTACGGATCACTCGTTGCTTTTAGGTAGTGTTTTTATTAGAAACATTTTACCATCAAGCGCTTACTGGCCTTTTAACTCTGCTTTAAGTCACGCTCAAGGTTTTAAGGAGACTTTAAGTTATTTTTGGACTGGTTTTAGACAGAGAAAGTCAGATTTTACCTCTCTTAGACAGTGGTGGGACTATGGGCGTAGGAATATGTTTAGAATTGGGGGGGGACATGTCGGAAATCTGAGATTCGTAAATATTC
>NW_015151400.1:46785-49762 GCF_000732505.1 Cyprinodon variegatus | reverse complement strand
TTGGCGCTATATAAATAAACTGAATTGAATTGAATTGAAAAGTTCGCATCGGTTAGATCTCGGGTCCAGAACATCACAGAGATGGATGCTCAATCTAGCTTTTTTTCAGGCTGGAGAGGAAGCACGGTCAGAGGAAGCTGATGAGGGAGAGGGATGAGGGAGAGGACTCTGGGTTCTTACCGTTCTCTCTTCCGGAGCGAATACAAAGAGAACGAGGATCTGTTCCGGAAGTTCTGCACTGAACTACCCCAGGTCTCTGAGGAGACCAACACCGAGCTGGAGCGACCTCTGGAGCTCCAGGAACTCCACACAGCCCTCCTCGGCATGCAGGGCCAGAGGTCCCCGGGCATTGACGGACTCACCGTCGAGTTCCTTAAGGCCTATTGGTACCTTCCGGGAAAACACCTGCTAGACGTCTGCAAGGAGAGTCTGGTCGCCGGTTCGCTCCCCTTGTCTTGCCGCAGGGCGGTCATTACACTGCTGCCCAAAAAGGGTAACCTGCAAGACATCAAGAACTGGCGCCTCGTGTCCCTCCTCTGTATTGATTACAAGATCCTCTCCAAGGCTCTGGCCGTGAGGCTGGGAAAAGCTATGGAGCAGGTCATCCACCGAGATCAGACCTACTGCGTCCCCGGCAGGTCCATGGTAGACAATGTCTACCTAATTCGGGATGTTTTGGAGGTCTCCAGTTCATTGGGTTCACAAGCTGGCTTGATTTCATTAGATCAAGAAGAGGCGTTTAACCGCGTTGAGCACGGCTTCCTCTGGAAAACTATGAGGGAGTTTGGGTTCAGCGAGGGTCTCATCGCCAAGATCCAGGTACTGTACAATGGCATAGAGAGTGTGCAGAAGATCAATGGTAGCCTGTGTCCTCCTTTTAGGGTGTGTAGAGGCGTCCGACAGGGCTGCGCACTCTCAGGGATGCTCTACCCGCTCTCCCTGGAACCCCTCCTTCAGAAAATATGTTTGAGTGTTTACAGTCTGGTTTTACCTGGTTACACTAATAATATGGTTTTATCTGCCTACGCTGACGACGTTGTTGTTTTTATTAAAGATCAACAGGATGTGAGCCTTTTAACTGAGGTAACTGAAAAGTTTTCCGTCCTGTCCGCCACGAGGGTGAACAGGGCAAAGAGGAAAGCCCTGGCAGTCGGAGAGTGGTCCGTCAGGCTCCCAGTTCTCCCTAGAGGCCTGGTGTGGAAGAGAGACTGTTTTAAGTAGCTTGGTGTGTTTTTAGGCAGTGAAGCAATCGTGAAGAAGAATTGGGAGGAAGTGGAAGGGAAAATAAAAAACAGGTTGGCAAAATGGAAGTGGTTGCACTCCCAAATGTCTTATAGGGGTAGAGTGCTGGTTTTAAACAATTTTATCGCATCACAGCTGTGGCACAAACTCTCCGTTTTAGACCCACCCTCTGACCTTCTCGTAAAAATACAGTCAGAGATGGTGAATTTTTTCTGGAGCCGTCGACATTCGGTGCCACAGTCTGTCTTGTTTTTACCAAGAGAGGAGGGGGGCCAGGGCCTTGTCCACCTGGCTGCTAGAACAGTCACTTTTCGCTTACAGTTCCTCCAGAAGTTCCTGACAGAAGACCCCGTGTGGAGGGACATGACCAGCTGCATTCTCAGACATGTAAACTCTCGGGGGCTGGATGCTGCTCTGTTTTTAACAGACTTAAGTCTCTTAAAGATAAAAGGGTTGCCTCAATTTTATGAAAGTGTTTTTAAATCATGTGCTTTTTTTAAGTTGCACAGGTCCAAAACGCATAACTCTCTGCATTGGCTTTTAGAAGAACCGCTGGTGTGTGGAGCTCCGTGCCGGGCCTTCCCGAGACGCTGTCAAGGTCGGGAGCGGTGACCCTGAGGCATCTGGTGCGGGTCGCCGGGCCGGATTTCTCGGGCGTCGAGGAGGTCCGCTTGCTGCTCGTGGTCCGGTCCGCCAGGTTGGCACGGCGCTTTCTGGAGCGTCTGAAAGAGTGGATGACTACTGGGGAGAGACGGCTCCTGCAGCTGCACGCCACCGGAAAGCGCCCGCCTGACACAAGTGACCCGTTCCCGGACGTGTATATGGATCCAGACTTTGAGGAGGTCAGCGGCCCCCTACTACAAAACGCAAATCAAAGGATGGATCTGTGCAAGACAGACCCAAAAACATTTTATAAAACTTGCACAAAGGTTCTAAACAAGAGAACTCGCCACAACAGGCAAACAAGCGTCTGAGCGGACAAATTCGGAGGAAAACCTCAGTGGAGGACTTTTTACAACCCTCCCATCAAAAAACGGACTGGTGACCTTCAGTCGAGGATACTTCACGGCGCCATTGCTTCAAACTCATTTTTATCTGTCATCAGTCCTGAGGTTTTAAACAAATGTCCTTTTTGCAGTTTGCCCGAGAGTGTGTTTCACGTTTTTATGGATTGTGTACGACTGACTGTTTTTTAAATTTTTTAATGAATATTTTTAGCCTTTTTAGTGTGGTTTTTACCCATTCCGTTTTTATCAATGGTGTACATTACAACTGAGCTACTGCTTTCAAATCCAGAATTTTAAATTATTTAATCTCTGAAGCCAAAATGGCCATTTATTTGACACGAAGAGACAAACTGCAGGAAGGACCTCAGCTCGATGCGGTGGCTCTGTGGATGTGTAACATCAAGGCCAGGTTGAGGCTGGAGTTCTGCTTACACAGAGCCACTGGGGATTTGAAGGGTTTTATACAACTGTGGGGTTTTAACAATGTGTTGTGCACCATTTCTGAGTCAGGAGAGCTAAAATATAACAAGCTGCTTTTATAGTGATGTCCTGATCACCTGAGTTTTTTAACTGTTTGTTGATAAATCATTGTTAAATAAATGTTTTGTTAAAAAAAAAAAAAAAAGGTTTTTTAGCGGTTGGCAAACTTGTGAAATGTGCATTACCGCCACCAACTGATATGGAGTAAAGCAAGGAAACAGGAAACGATTCACCCCAGAAACAAAAAA
>NW_015151400.1:43890-46670 GCF_000732505.1 Cyprinodon variegatus | reverse complement strand
CTGTGTAACTTAACCCAACATAATAAATACTAAATCACATTTGCCCTTATAATTTTGATTTAACTTTAAGCCATCGTCACTCTGCCAGTTTCTAATGGTCCCATCGGTCCTCCTATCTTGCTTCCAACCATCTCCCAGTTCGGTTTTTCTTGTCGTCTGGGCAGTACAATTAATCACTTCCACCATGAATAGAATAAAATCTCTCTTTTTAACAATTAGTGAGTCTTCTTCAATTTTTGGACATTTCTCTAGAGGTTTGGAATTTGCCATGTGCTGAACTGTTGGTTTGATTTTTCCTGACTGAGATGGGATCTTTTTTGCAGCTTTAGCGTAAGTAATTCCGAGCTCAAATTTCATTTTTTTTATTTCCTCAGACCTTTTGCTTGCTTCACAGCCACGATAAGCAGCAGTATGTTCTCCACCACAGTTACAGCATTTTATTTGAGCTTCTTTTCCACATTTTCCATATTCGTGTTCTGCTGCACACCTGTTTTCCTTTACAAACTGCTGCAATGTGTCCGAATTTTTGGCATTTGAAACATCTCAATGGTGGAGGATTGTAGATATCGACATTATAGCTGATGTAACCAATGAATACCGATAAACTGTCAGATCTTTCTCTGTTTCTTGTTGTTCTTAATCATTTTACTTCTTTTACTTTTGCGCAACTTATATTTTCTAGAATTTCTTTTTCAGAAACTCTTAGAGGAACTCCTCCAATGACTCCCCTGCTGATCTTTTTGTTCTCCATTAAGTTGCACTGAACTCTTATCCCATCAATTTTGTTGATCTGTATTTCTTTACCTTGCTGGGCGCTGTCTCTGCAGTTAATTAGCATGTCTCCACTGTACAGAATTCTGGCACCTCTGACTTCTCCAACAAGTTTATTTATGGTTTTTGTTAAGTGAACCAGATTCCAATTTGAAAAAGAGTCTGCCTGATTAACGACTTTGAATATGACTTTGTATTCATTTTGTTTTGCTGTGGAATGTATGGATTGATCATCACTTGATTGTTCTGAACTGGACTCCCCTTTAACTGATCTCTGTTTTTTCCGCTTTTTCAAATTTTTTGATGTTGCTATCTTCCAACCTTCATTGTCACTATTTCCCTCTTCCATCCCACAAGAATCGCTTCCTGTTTCCTCACTACTCATGGCCCAGGACATTTCTCCACAAGCGACTTCAAAACACGCGCCATGCACCAAACGACCATCCAAACATCCTTTCCAGTAGTTGTCGACTTTTTCCAGAAATTCCTTCTTTCCAGATCCACAACAACAGGTGAGTCATTCAAGAAAGTCAAATCCCCTACCAGTTGTGTTTGACGGTGAACTGAGGGATTTTAGTTTTCTTGGTTTGGCTTGTTTCTTCAAACTTTTGCTCCGAACAAACTTTCTTCCTTTGTCCTCCACAGCATGTATTGAACTTATGTTTAAGATGGCCGTTTGACAGGAAGTTCCTTCCTTGACAGGAAGTCGGTTGGAGTGCTTTGCTGGTGATGTTACAAAATGCAAATGATTGATTGCCCCCTGCAGGTCCGCCTGAAGATCTGTTTTGTTTAAGAAAGTGAATAAAGAGGATTTTTGATGTTTTTGTTGTGCTGACAGACAGAGATACTACAAATAAAAAAAAATCCCATGCAATTTACTCATAAACCGGATCACAAAGCAGCAAGTCCTCATCTTCCTCCTCACAATCTAGGCTGCTGCTGTATGATGATTTCTAAATTTCACCATCACTGGTATGCAAGATTACCTCTCGGCTTCCAAATCAGTCATTTCCTCTTCTGTGCCATCACGGTTTATTGAAATAAAATCATAGAGTGAGAGAGCGAGCCGAAACGGGATCCACGGAGCAGAGCAACCTCAAGGTTGCTGTGTGTAAAGTGACCTGAGCACAATGCTGATATACTGAAAGCTTTTACGCACACAGCAAGCATATGTTGCGCATGCCTTTTAGATGACGTGAAATAGTTGCTCAATTATGTCCAACACCTTGTTGGAAAGGTCTAAACCTCTAGTTTCCAATGATGCCACCAATAGGAGGCTAAAATTGAATATGTGCTGTTGCAATATTGCGGCAGAATCAGATATGTCAGGTGGAATTTTAAATCCCATTTCATTGTTTACACAGCTATAAAAAAAGTTATTTGTGAAAAAATAAATTTGAAACATGTTTTAGAAAATGTAATACCCCCTTTTGAAAGTCATGTGGATGAAACACCATGGGACTGTGTTGTGGCCATTTCTATGAATAAATCAACATGAGCAAGTGTCAGTTCGGCTCAGTACCGGTCCCACCGAGCTTAAGAGGTTAATGGTCAGACAGCATCTGTCTGCCTCTGGTTTGTTTTCAGTATCTGTTCACTGTCAGCATCTGATTCCCAAAGTAGATAAGATGACAAAATCATGACAGAAACAAGCACCAGCTTTCAACATCATCACCATTGTCCTCATTGGACCTTATGCCACAAACACAGCCGCTCCAGAAGAAGCGGGGAGAAAGAAAATAGGTTTCCTCAGCATGTTTTCAGAATTAATGAAAGAAAATAGAGGGAAATTCTCTAATCTAGCAGAGAACCTTTCATGACCCATCTTCTGTGTTTCTTTGTTTTTCCTGTTCTCCCTCTGATTGTCTCTCTCTCCTTTATTTATCCCAGCTGTCCATAGTTCTGTTATTATCCCTGCATGTCTTTAAAGGAGAAGTTCGGTTTTTTACACTTTAAGCCCATTTTCTGTAGTGTCCAGGATGAAATCGAATGATCGACACCAAAAGTTT
>NW_015151400.1:31316-43135 GCF_000732505.1 Cyprinodon variegatus | reverse complement strand
TGTCGATCATTCGATTTCATCCTGGACACTACAGAAAATGGGCTTAAAGTGTAAAAAACCGAACTTCTCCTTTAAGTTCCTGTTTGTTCCCTGTGGCAGTCTTTTATATGCCTCATCCTCACTATCTCATGGTGTTCCTAGTTCAGACTGTGTCTATTAAACTGACCTTTCTTTTGTGAGGAGGTGTCCTGCATCTTATCTAGATCCTGTTCCTCACCAATCCACACCAAGCTCATTGGAGCAGCTAGTCTTCAAATTTAAATGGCATTTCTCACTCAGAGATTGGATTGGATAGATTGGATGTTTTTAAAGAATAATTACACACTGGAAATGACATGGGACTGATTTGGTCCTCACATCTATCCTGTAATCAGTGATATAATGTCAGAGGAAATCCAGGTTTTTGTCTCTCAGACTTTCCTTCGCTTTTCTTGGAAAAGCAGCAGAGCAGCAGGTTGCTTTTTCCACCTTTTATTTTCGTGCATCAAAATGATCTCCAGATTTAAGGAGTATTTCAGTTTTGCTGCATTTATCCCAAAGAGCTAAAAACAGAACCAGTTCAGCAAACACAATAGGTTGTTGCATTGAACACATGGTACATTAACAGCAGCATAAAATACAGAGATGTAGTTGGATTAAATGATCCCAGAAAGACTTTGAAAAGCTTGAATCTCCAAATCCAACTAAAGACATGGAAATGGTTAATCAGAGATGATATAAGGAAGCTCTAATTGGAGATGTTCAGTCTTACCTGCTGCACAGCTGCTCTGATTGGCTGTCAGCGGTCCTGCTCCGGTTCTTTCTCCACACTGGGGTTCACTCCTCTTCCTCTGTCTGTGGAGACATTTCTTCATCACTGAAATTGTTTACTACCAAGAGGGTAAGGCTTTCCTCCTGAAGCTGAAGATGTTCATGAAGGTCCACTATAGACAGAGGACCAGGTCAGGTCACCGGGTCAGGACCGTCTCCTTGCTGTCTGACTAGTTTCTGTCTATTATTGATCAACTGGGATTAATTGCCAGAACAGGAACCAAACTCAGGACAATTGGATCAGGGACTATATCCTTGACACATGGAGCATCTATTCCATCACAGAACCACTCAGAACCCCAATAGAACCTGAACTGGATCAGAGGCAGGGTGATGCTAAGGTTTATTTGATGGTAGGAGGAAAGAGAAACCACAGACCTGCAGATGAACAATTGCTGGGAGAGTTCTGGTTTCTAAGCAACATGAAGCTCTGAATGGACCCAACCTGCAGCTCCACAGGTAGGACTGTGTGGACAAAGACAGGGAGGGCTGCTTCTACTTACCAGTTCCACCTGCTGGAATGAACCAGAAGAATCCTGCTGACTCATGACACATGCACATTTAGATTCAGATCTGAACAACTTATGGGATTTATCAGACTGAGAGGAGAGAAAATGACTTTGGACCTGTCAGTAAGCTGTTGGATGCTGATGGGAAACCAACAGAACCAAGTCTAAACCATTGGAGATCAACCAGTTCAGATTTTAAAAGTTCTATCTCAGCAGAGTCACATCCATTACTTAGAAACCGGTTCCAGCAAAACTGAGCGCCAATGCTTAGTTCCTGCATTGGAGAAGGAGGACAGAATGAGCAGCTGAGATCTCCCGAGAGCTGTGCGTAAGTAAAATGGCGACATACATGTAGATCAAAATAAATCCACTCAGGTAAGTAAAAGCCAATAATTGTAAATTAAACAAACCCAAGTTTAAACTTTAACAATTCTCTCTTATTTTTCGAGAGAACAAACTGGAAGACGAGACCTTGACGAGTCTGAAGAGCTACGTGGACGGCTGTTTTGACAACATCATTGGTAGAAGTCTTGCATAAGGAGTTTCAAGTTCTGAGAGAGTTGCTGGAATACAGCCAAGCACAGCTAGCCTCTGTTACCGCTGAGAAGGAATTACTGAAGGAAGAAGTCACGAAGCTCACAGAGTGGATGATCCAGCTGTCTGGCAAAAATAGAAAGATAAAAGAATCCATTCTGGACATTCAGCATGAGAGACAATCTCATCTTCACAGGAATCGCGGAGCAGCAGGAGGAGGATCCCAAGGTGACAATCTCTGAGTTCCTCCAGAAGAATCTATAAATCCCGGCAGACAAAAAACATCACCTTCCATCGCGTTCACCGGCTCGGAGGTATGAAGCCTGATAAATCTCTTCCTAGACCAATCCTGGCTAAGTTTGAGCATTACAAACAAAAAGAGCAGGTCAGGAGTCAGGGCAGATAACTGAGAGGAACAGATTTCAGCGTTAATGACCAGCTTCCAAAGGAAATATTAGATCATAGACAAGTCTTATTCCCAATCAGAAAGAAGGCATCAGAGCTACAGTAGCAGTTGACAAACTTTATATTAATTGTCAGTTGATCAGGGATCAGAAGATCACTACTTGGCTTTATGAGATGCACAACAGGTGGATTTAAAGCATGTGACACAAGGTTTCTTGTGCTTTTTTTTTAACAAAAAAACATTAGAAAAATAAAGCTTAACGTTGGTGTGATTCAAGTAGAAGCAGGATTGGAATATTTCCGGAAGGCAGGCTGCTCGGTTCGAAGAAAGTTCGGGAAGGAATGTTTATAGAACAGAACACAGTGATAAATGAAATATATGCAGAGCTCAAAAACACGTTGGCACGGTATGGTGGTTAGTCACAGATGGGTACAGGAAGCATGGGCAGGGGTTATTTTTCTTTCACCTTTTCTTACTCATTGCACTTTCCTAATTCTCTAACTCCCTTTATCTTATTCGTCTCCTTCTTCCCTGTGTTCCAGACAATCGCAAGCATGTTATGCTACCTGGGTCTAGGTATAACTATTTATTCAGAGGCATTTACTTTTCAGCTTCTCACTCACACCTATGGTGAAGGTAAGGTTTGTGACATGGAATGTGCATGGAGCTAACATCAGAGAGAATCAGTTTCAGAGTTTTAACCAGCTTAAAATTTTAAATACAGATGTTGTCTTACTGCAAGAAACCCATAAATCAGTGACAACTGAGTTCCCTGATGTGTTTGCAGCCTGCCATAACTCTAGACAGAGGAGTTGCAATTTTAATCCACAAAAAACTCAGTTTTACAATATTAGACAAAATTATTGATCCCGAAGGCAGATTTATCACAAAATATCTATTCATAACCATAATCTATGTATTGTCAGCATATATGGTCCAAATGTTGACGACCCCTCATTCATCCACAAACTTTTCCTTGCACAGTCAAAGAACAGTGAATGCTCTCTAATTATTGGGGGTGACCTCGACTTTGGTCTAAATGGAGAAATAGACAGGTTGAATACAACAGGGACTCAGCGCAGTTGCCAATCATTAAATGTAGTCAAACAATACATGAGTGATTTTGGTCTTTGCGATGTATGGTGATCTCTTCATCCTAACAGTAAGGAATACACTTACTGTTAGGATGAAGTGGCGTTGGATGGGGGAGTTTGCCCTGAAATCGAAGGGTTGACGGTTCAAGCCCCCACTCCGACTTTCAGTGTCGTTGTGTCCTTGGGCAAGACACTTCACCTGCATTGTCTACTGATGGCGGTCAGAGGGCCCGGTGGCGCCAGTGTACGGCAGCCCCGCTTCTGTCAGTAAGCCCCAGGGCAGCTGTGGCTACACTGTAGCTTGCCAATAAAGGCGCTATATAAGTACATGCCATTTACCATTCTAATGTCCATCATTCCTACTCTCGTTTGGACTATTTCCTAATCAGCAGCTCGCTGATGTCTCAGATGCTGTAATCCATCCTATTGCTGTCAGTGATCAGGCTCCTGTTACTTTAACCCTAATAAATAAAAAAATAGCCACACAAAACAAGTACTGAAGATTTAATACATCACTGATTAAAGATAAAGAATTTCTCAAAATTTTCAAGGAAGAATGGGCATCATACTTGGTGCGCAATGATTTACCAGCAGCATCAGCATATATACTATGGGAAGCAGGGAAAGCAGTAATGAGAGGTAAATTTTCTTAATTCTCATGTCATATAAAAATATTAGAACAAAATAAGACTTAGGAATTAGAGGAAAAATTTAAGTTACCAGAAAGCTCATAAAGATGAGGAAAAATTACCTAAAATCCGTAGAATAAAACTAGAATTAAACAAATATATTGAAAAACAAAATACATTTTTAATGAAAGACTTAGAGCAGAAAGCTTTGAACATAGCAATAAGTCAGGAAGTTTCTTAGCTAGTCAGCTAAAAATAAACACAGAAAAAACATCTTTATTTGCAGTTACAGACTAAATTGGTAATACATTACAGGATCCGGAGGGTATTATCAATGCCTTCTGAGATTTCTATAAATCTTTATGCTGTGTTCAAGCCGAATGCAGTAGGAGCCACAGGAGCAGCTAGTTTACAAGCAAAGTCAATGGTTGACACGCGTCAAGGCGCAGCAAAATGTTCCACGGCGCATTTTGAGCAGCAGGCGCAGCACATCTGAGCAGCTGAAGCTTAAGCGCCTAAGCATCTGATGCGTGCAACGCGCCGCAAACGCACTGCTGCTCGAGATGGAAAAATTTTACTTTTGCTGCGCGACGTGCCACATCAACCAATCAGAGACGCTGATCTGGGAGCTGGAAGGGAGAGAGACACAGCGCTGATGATACAGAGTGCAATGATCACTCCTCTCAAACAGTTTATTAATACCTAAATTAACTTAAAATGAAGAAACCTGCTGACAAAACATGTTTGCTTTTATTATCTTGGTTTGGATTATGTACATGAAAACCGCTTCCAGCCTCTGCGGCGAACTGTGAGGAGGCGACCGGGCCATAGGCTGCTGTTGAATGGGATTCCTACTGACAGCGCACCGCCAGTATATGGGGGTCTGAGTGGCTCCGACAAAAGTAATATTGGAAGGCAGGATGGTAATCTGACTGCACTGATTAAGTTTTCAGGTTGATTTTCTCACTTGAAAACATATTAAAACTACTTTATTCCCACTGATCACAGCAAATATAGCTGCAAGGCAGAGAAAGGATGGAGTAGCTCCGCCCAACGCGCGTCAGGCCCACTTTTTCCACAGCGCAGCAGGAGCAGCAAAGTTGCTTCAGCCGTGCATCAGAACTAAACTGGTACAAGCAGCAAAAAGGAAGCAGCAGAAGCATTTTTTGCTGCTCCTTCTCCTTTACACACATCACAGTTAAATCCATCAGATAATGACATCAAGCAATTTCTGGAAAAATAAAAACTCTTCCTACATTATCAGAGAGAGGGTTTGTGAAAACTGCTAAATGGGACAATCGGTCTGCGCCACGTGACGTCAATTGTTTACCTCGGGCGCGGTGCATCGTGGGAAAACCACCATATTAGGTGGAAAGTTGAGATAACCCACACGCGGCTGTTCTTTCGGCACAATTATTTACCAGAAATGACACGATCGTGTTGTGTGAGAGGCTGCCAGTCCCGGTGTTGTGCCTAGGTAGTTATCCCTGCGAAAATTTTTATCCCCTCGTCGGGAGCGCGCACGGAGTAGGAAGAACAACCCCAGCTAACTCCGCTTCAATTCCAACGTGCAGAACTTGAAATTTAAAAGGTTTTACGTGTGTGAAAATTGAGCTTTACTGTTTTATTCTTTACTTCACATGTTATAGCAGAATATCGCCAGTGATATTGATCTAAAACTAATAATAAAACACAAACGTTTGCTTGAAAGCTGGTCGCTGACAGCAGTGTCTACTCCTTCATCTGAAAGGAAACAGATCCTTGTTCTTTTCCACACGTTCCTTAAAAAAACCTCTCATTGTTTCACAGTGTCCAAATGTTCTCATTCCATTGAAAACTGTTGTAAACCATATACTTGTAATAAAAATGAAATAGAAAATGGAGTGCACATGTAATCATTAAACACTATATGCAGAAGGAAAATAATTATTTCCTGCTTGAAATTTAGTACTTAAATCTATATCTGGGATGAAATAAAACCTGCTGTAATCTGTTCCCCCTGTCTAAATCAGACAAAAAAGGCCCCAGCTTTTTCATTTTTGGCTTATAAGTATCTTTTATGATGACAACTAACCCCTGAAGACAGGGGGAACAGATTACAGTAGGTTTTATTTCATCCCATATTGCCAGTTCTGGCAATATGGGATGAAATAAAACGGCTGATGTTAGAACACAAACTGTTTATTAAGGACAGTACAACATAGATAAATTGTAAGTTACTATAAACACAAATATAGATTTAAGTACTAAATTTCAACCAGGAAAAAATTATTTTCCTTCTGCATATAGTTTTTAATGATTACACGTGCACTCCATTTTCTATTTCATTTTTATTACAAGTATATGGTTTACGACAGTTTTCAATGGGATGAGAACATTTGGACACTGTGAAACAATGAGAGATTTTTTTTAATGAACGTGAGGAAAAGAACAAGGATCTGTTTGCTTTCAGAGGGAGGAGTAGACACTGCTGTTTGTCATACTCTTAGCTGTAATGTTGAATGATGTGAAAAAGCGAGTCAAGACAAAATACAATTATTCTCTAAGTTGTTCTTTCTTTCACATAGTAGGCTTTGCAATATAAATGAGTCTGTTGGTGAATGGATGATATAAATAGGCTCTGCCTTGCCTTGTTGGAAAAATGTTATGACTTGTTCTCAGCTCAGGAACTAGGACCTGTATGATATCTGGTTGTTTAATAGGTTTGCCTAAATAAAAGATTTAGATATGACTTATCAACATATTCCTGCAAAAAGCTCTGATGTTGCAGGGGAAGGTAATGAAAAGTGTTTGGAGCATGCTCTTGTTCTGATGCCAGTTTGTTTCAGCCTTTATCCAGTCTCATGTAGAAGGGCTAGGCATATCACAGGTTATTTGCATTACAACAAGGACACTTAGCAATGTAGAGTGAACACACAAACTTGAAGAGGGAGAGGGGCTTGCAGGAAAACGGAAATTCTCCTTTGAGTGTTTAATAACTACTGACTAACTACTTATACTTCAGCAATAGTATTGTATAATATATCTATTGGCATCAAGACAATTATTCTTATTGACACATTGCCAGACAGGACAGTGTAAAAAAAATAAGACAAAAAAAAAAAAAAAAGAAAGAAACCGGATCCTTACTCTGAATCTGAGGGTCCAGGTTCTGCACTGAAGTCTGGAGGGTTTTCTTTGGACAGGTCACTCCTCATTGATGGACAGCTGGATCCTGCAGGTTCTGCTCTGTCCTCCTTTAGATCCCAATCTTCCATCTTCTGGACTTCACTCAGTCTGAGAGAGAAACCAGAACCAGTCAGTTCCCAGTGGTTCAGGTACAGTTAATAAAAAGCAGAAAGCTAATTCCCATCATGTGTGTGGAGGAACCTGATTCCAGTAGGAACCATCTGGCTCCGAATATATTCAAATCCAGTCCTATCATATGCCCTAATAGTGTGACCTTAGAATGAGTCGGCATTATTATGTCCCTCTCTGCTGAAATATCAGTAGCTTGAATTTGTCTCTATCATAAACCCTCATCTAAAAATGATTTTATGACTAGGTAAAAGAACTCCAGAAAATATTCAATCAGAAAAATAAATTATTCTAGTTAGAGATTTTAACATCAATTGGGATGAAAAAAAGAACAGAAAGAATTTAATTTTAATAACTGATCAGTTTATTCTAAACTAATTGTTGGGATCTGGAGATCTGCCACCTTTCTCCAGCAGAGAGCGCCCTGGGTCTCCTGAGCTGAAGCCACCTGCACACCTGAGGCTGATTCATCTCATCAGGAGACCAGCTACTTAAGCAGCGGCTTGACTTCCCTTCAGCGCCGGAGTGTTGACCAGTTTTGGTTAGCAGAACATGAGGCTCAGCCTGAACCTAGAATCTCTGTCTGCTCTGGAGAGTAACTCTGATTCTAACCTGTCTCTGTCTTCTCTGCCTCATAGGAAACCTGATCGAAGTCTGTAGCTCTGGAGGAGCTCATGTTTGGAAACCTGCCTGCCTGTCCTAAGAAGCCAAACCTGAAGATCCTAAATCTCCCCACTTGTTCTTAGGAGAGAACTAGGAGAACCACTCAAGGTCTGAACCTCGTTAGCCTGAAGCTAGGCTCTGCCGCTGCTAAGCTCTCTGCTGAATCCACAGTCTCTGGACCCAACCGGTTCCCTCTCTCCACCGATCAGTCTGAACCTCATCAGGTACAACTCAGAAACAAACTCTGCCAAGACATCTTTGCTACCTGGCTAACCAAACAATCCCTCTCTGCAGAGAACTCTGTGAATCCAGCCCCGGGCCTGAACCAGAACCTGACCAAACTATTTACTCTGTGTGTTCTAATCCAAAATAAACTGTTGAACTTTTACTCAGTCTCCTGTGGTGTTCTGCACGTGGGTTTAATCACAGAGATGACACCAATTAATTGAGAATCCAACTAGAACCATAGACCCTCAGCATATGAAAGTGATTTGAAACAATTTTTTCTAATAAGCCTGAAAGAATTACAAAAACACATAATTTACTGACTGCTCTATCTGACGGCAATATAATTTTCCGCACTATATAATTAACAAACTGAAGAATCGGAAATTATCCTCCCAATCAAAAGTGAAAATACCAGAAGCAAAAGAAATCCCAAAACATAACAACAGAATATGGAAAAGACTTTAAATTATCTAAACAGGGAAACCTTATTGTCATGTGATGAATTAGAAAAATAGTCTGAGTTCTTCAATGATGGAATTCAAAAAAACATTTCTGTCATAGCTAAAGGATTTTTTTTTATTTGAGTTATGCTAAATGCTAATGGAACCTCAAAAAAAATCTTTCAGAATATCAATAAACTTCTGGTCAGACTAATAGGGAAAGAATTGAACATTGACAATAAGTTTGTTCTCTTTTTGCTCTCTGTTTGCTCCTGTCAGCCGCCGTAGCATCAGGCAGGGACTGAAAGAAAGTACTGACTACTGGGAAAGAGTAAACTAGAAGATCCTGGAATGGAAGCTGACTGAAATAGGTTGAACAATATTATTGAAGCAAACTCTAAGTCCAACAGATGGAGACATAATCAGGAGGATTTATCAGAGAGTAGAACGTTATTCAGGACAGATGCCCTCACATCTGTGTGCTGCAATTTTTGTTTAAGCTCTGCACTGGAGGCAGCATGATGCTGTAGCTTCCCTCTCTCTCAATAAATATAGAATAAAACCTGTAATAAATAAATATAGAATAAAAAACTTCTACCTGAAATAAATATATAAAATAAAAAGCTTGAACATGAAATCAAGAAATACAGTATAAAAAACTTCAACGTTGAGTAAATATATTGAATAAAAAAAACTTCAATCCTCTCATCAGAAGACCTCTCCTTTATAAGCTCCTGCCTGACTTTGCTTCCACGCCGCAGTGTTGATCTTAGTTGGTTAGCTTCCAGAGTCTCTGTTTTTGTTTGAATCTTGGTTGTCTCTAGTATGAGATTCAGATTCTAATCTCTCCTTCGTCTGTGCCTCACAGGAAACCTGTCTCTGGTCTGAAGCTCAGGAAGAGCTGCCCCTCTGGAACCCTGTCTCTGGTCTGAAGCTATGGAGGAGCTTCATCTCAGGAAACCAGTCTCAAGCCAGAAGTTCTAGGAGAGCTTAACCTGCTAAACTGCCCTGGTGAGCCAATCTGAAGAATCCTACGTGGATGTTACCAAAGACTTCTATGTGGAGTTTCCTTGGAGGTTCCTATGTGGAATCGGTTTCTAGAATCCTATGTGGATTTTCCCCATTGTTCCCTGCTAAGAGCTGGAGGCTCAGCCTGAAGAATCCTTCGTGTTTTCCCCTGTTGTTCTCTGCAGTGAGCTGGAAGCTCAAATCTAGGACTGCCATGCTAAGCCTGAAGCTAGATGCTTAGCCTCTCATGAACTCAGCTAACCGACAGTCTCCAGTCCCAGTACAATCTCCAGTGAACCTGCTCCCCAGTCTGAACCAGTTCCAGTATCAGTATTCATGTGCTTGTGTTTAAAATAAACTCTTTTGAACTTTTACCCAGTTCCCCGTGTGTGTTCTGCATTTTGGGCTTTACTCCTAGAATCCATAATGACAGAACACTGCGGCCAGACACAAAGCCCAGCAGATCACCTCCGTCGTTGGACTGAGAAACGGGACGCTCAGATTCATGAACACACACAAACCCTCCGTGAGTTACTGCTAAATCAAACATTCGCTAACCACTTCTATAATGCTAACGCCACGTCAGCGGCTCGTCCTGCCCCGAATCCACTTCCGTTTCCTAGGTCACCGGCAGTGACGTCACTACCAAGTCAAGATAATAATCCTCCTTTCTGGTCAGAACACAGCCCGTCGTTTTCGTCACCCGGTCCTTCTCTGCCTGAGAGATTTTCCGGCAATCCAAGTAAGCTCAAGGGATTTTTATTTCAGTGTCGGTCATTTTTTAGTTTTCATACTTCTTGTTTTCTTAATAATAAGGATAGGATAGCTTTTGTTGTTTCTTTTCTGTCTGGTGAAGCCCTTGAATGGGCGGAGACCAAATTTCTGCCTAAAACTAGAGAAAACTGTACATTTGAGACATTTATCCAGGAGTTTGAAAGAACCTTTAGTCAGGTCTCTAAGTTCTCCGTTTCTTCCAATCTTCTAAATACTAAACAGGGTAATAGGTCCGTTGCCGAGTTTTCTTCCGAGTTCCAGGGTAGAGCAGCCGTTTCCGGGTGGAACGAGTCCGCTTTTCTCTTAGCTTTAAATGAATCTGTTAGAAATTAGCTTTCATTTTACGTCGAGCCAGCTAACCATGAGGACCTCATAGAACTAGCCATTGGGTTAGACACAGCATCACAAACCAGTTCCAGTTCCTCTCCGCGCCAGGTTAGCCTCTGTTCTCATGTTCTAGACCTTCATTTAGCTCCATCCGTTAAAGGACTCAAAATTGGCCCATCAATTTCACATCAAACAGTTAGAGTTCCCCTCCAGCCTGATCAGACACCTGCACCTGTCACCATTGTCACTAGACCTGTTTCCTCGCCGGATCCTGATCCTGAACCAGTTATTAACCCCGTGCCTGATTCTTTAGCCCCTGATCCTATTATCCATTCTGGAACTCTTATTTTTCAACCGCTTAATTTGTCGCCAGATTCTTTCAGTAAACCCGTTAGCCTAGCTCCAAAGACCCCTCGTCGTTAGAAGAGGCGTCGCCTTAAGTCAGCTCTGTGCTGTCCAGAGACCCCTGGGTCAGCTCTGTGCCGTCTAGAGACCCCTGAGTCAACTCTGTGCCGTCCAGAGACCCCTGAGCCTGCCCTGTGCCGTCCAGAGACCCCTGAGCTTAAAATTAAGAGGGCTTCAGAAATTAGAGTTGGTGATGACATGCCTCCAAGAGTCCCTCTGCAGAGGCCATTAACCGCCAAGAGCCCTCTACAGATGCCTCAAGCCACCTCAGAGACTGAACTTGAGCCTCCATGGGTGTTTTCTCCTGTTCCTGAGACGGAGCCACAGTCGGTGGTCCCTACAGTTCCAGAGGTGGAACCACAGTCGGTGGTCCCTCCAGTTCGAGAGGTGGAACCACAGTCGGTGGTTCCCCCAGTTCCAGAGGTGGAACCACAGTCGGTTGTGTCACCTGCTCCTGAGGCGGAACCACAGTCGGTGGTGTCTCCTGTCCCTGAGGTGAAGCCACAGTCGGTGGCCTCCCCAGTTCCTGAGGCGGATCCACAGTCGGTGGTTTCGCATGTTCCTGAGACAGAGCCACAGTCGGTGGCCTCCCCAGTTCCTGAGGCGGATCCACAGTCGGTGGTTTCGCATGTTCCTGAGACAGAGCCACAGTCGGTGGCCTCCCCAGTTCCTGAGGCGGATCCACAGTCGGTGGT
>NW_015151400.1:29043-30232 GCF_000732505.1 Cyprinodon variegatus | reverse complement strand
AGAGCATCAGCTTCGCCTCCGGCCCCATGGCAGACCCCCAGAGCATCAGCTTCGCCTCCGGCCCCGCGGCAGACCCCCAGAGCGTCGGCTTCGCCTCCGATCCCGCAGTCGACCACCTAAGACTCTACTCCGTTGCCGGATCCTAGGCCGGCCTCCAGAACCTCAGCCATGCCTCCGGCCCGGCAGTGGTCCTCCCAAGACGCTGCTTCGTCTTCAGCCCTGCGGTCGGCCTCCTGAGCATCTGCTGTGCCTCCGTCTCAACGGTCAACCTCCTGAGCAGCTACTACGCCTCCGCTGCCGGCCTCACGGTAGGCCACCTGAGACTGTGTCCTGCTGCCAGTACCTCGGCCGGCCACCTGAGACTGTGTCCCGCTGCCGGCCCCACGGCAGGCCACCTGAGACTGTGTCCTGCTGCCGGTACCTTGGCCGGCCACCTGAGACTCTGCCCTGCTGCCGGTCCCTCGGCCGGCCATCTGAGACTCTGTTCCGCTGCCGGTCCCTCGGCCGGACACCTGAGACTCTGTTCCGCTGCCGTTGCCGCTGTTCGGGGTTTTTTCTTTTGTTTTCATCCACCGTAAGTGGATCGTTTTCTGTTCTGGACTTTGTTTTTGTTTTTGCCCTCCTGGCCTGTTTCCTCCATCGCCCACTCTGGGTGGGTTGTTTTTTGTGTTCTGGACTCTGTTTTTTGTTCCTGGCCCTCCTTGCCTTAGTGCCCCCTCCGCCCACTCTGGGTGGGTTTTTTTTTGTTTTCTGGACTTTGTTTTTTGTTCCTCGCCCTCCTTGCCTTAATGCCCCCTCCGCCCACCCTGGGTGGGTTGTTGTTGTTTATTTTTGTTGGACTTTTTTCAGGGGGCATCTGGAATCCGCCCTTGAGGGGGGGGGCTCTGTTGGGATCCTCAGGCTTGCCCACCAGAGGGTGCCGAGGCTCCTCTTCTGTTCTGTGTATTTTTCCCCTAGGGCTGGAATCTTCCTACACACCTGTTGCCAATACTCTCATCAGAAGACCTCTCCTTTATAAGCTCCTGCCTGACTTTGCTTCCACGCCGCAGTGTTGATCTTAGTTGGTTAGCTTCCAGAGTCTCTGTTTTTGATTGAATCTTGGTTGTCTCTAGTATGAGATTCAGATTCTAATCTCTCCTTCGTCTGTGCCTCACAGGAAACCTGTCTCTGGTCTGAAGCTCAGGAAGAG
>NW_015151400.1:19287-27337 GCF_000732505.1 Cyprinodon variegatus | reverse complement strand
GAATTGTGAACTATGAACTGAACTAGTTCATTTTAAAATGTGTGAACTGAACTTTGAACTAGTTCACGTAGAAAGAGAACTTTCCCAACACTGTCTAGGACTGCCATGCTGAGCCTGAAGCTAGATGCTTAGCCTGCATGAACTCAGCTAACCGACAGTCTCCAGTCCCAGTACAATCTCCAGTGAACCTGCTCCCCAGTCTGAACCAGTTCCAGTATCAGTGTTTAAAATAAACTCTTTTGAACTTTTACCCAGTTCCCCGTGTGTGTTCTGCATTTTGGGCTTTAGTCCTAGAACCCATCATGACAAGTAGATGTTTAGCAGCAAATTTACATTAAAGAAGTGTCTTTGTCTCTGCTTCATCATGTAAATAGATAATCCACCAGCAGCCCCGTTTCTTCAATGTTTTGTCATAACACATAAAGATTAATGAAAAATAAGCTCTCAGGGACAACATAAAAATATTGGTTCTTTAATAATGTTATAGTGAAACCTAATACACACAATCCTAGATCTGTTTTCAGAGATGAATGTATGGGGCATTAATAAGGCATTCAATAATAAGCTGGAAAATAAAGAAAATATCCAGTCTAGACAGAGGATGAAAATCGAGATTTTATCTGATGAGAGGAAATTTAGATGTTCGATCATTAAGTTTAAATATTTACAATATACCAACCTTCAAGGGAAGCCCGAGTTTCATGTTTTAACTATTTCTTTTTTTCTCCATGTTCACACCAAATTCTTTTTAATAATAATTTAACTTAATTGATTTCACATGCTTTCATATGCTTCAAAAACACTCAGAAGTGAGTAAATAAATAGTTTTTTGTACATGACTAAAGGGATACACGGCCGTTGAGATAGTTTAAAGTTTATTTTTTGTACAAAACTAAAGGGATAAAATAATATTGACTGTGGGTATGCTGATCTGACAGAACACCGCCACTCCCTCATCTGTAGCTCTAGAGAGAGAGCCTGCCTGCAAGTGCACCACCACCTGATTGGTCAGATGCCTAGCGATGATAATCATTGTGGGGTCATATTACAGTTGATTAATGTTTAAGGATTTAGAGAGTAACTAGTAATGAACTGAAGATAAAAATATTAGGGTTTTACTACATAAAAAAAATGTTCATCCCTCTTCTTACTCAAATAGATGACAGTTATCTAAAGCAAATTTAAATTTGGAGCATTTGAATTGGTTGGAAGGATAAATGTCATTTAAAGTTTTGAAATTAATCTCTTTATATTTAGGCGGGATAGCAAATTTGAGATATTTGGTACTCAACCCTATAATTTTTGGAAATTTTGTTTAATAGGAAAAGTATTTTAATTGGATTAGGATATAAGATATTTGTTGACACTTTTCTTAAAAAAATGTTTTGCATTTTTTGCCCCTTATAATGATTCCTTTAATAAATACATTTTTAATTTTATGAACTGGAATATTACTGAGACTACCTTGAACTAAATAGATAATGTTTTTAGGATATAATTTATAGTTTGTCTATATTCTTGGGATGAGAATAATAATAATAACATCAATCTCCATCACTTCTCACTACTGTTCCAGGTGCTAATAAAATTTCTGAGGAGCTTCAACTGCAGCACCTTATCAGATGTATAGTCCCCACACTGCAGATATATTAGAATCTGTCCTTAAATGTCAGCCAAACCCACACACAATCACACAGTATCAGATAAAAACCTTTAGATAAACAGAACATTACCCGCCACATATTTGACACCATAACCATTTCAAAAATTATTTTCATTAATTTCAGATGGAAGTATTCACATACTTGTATTACATTACACTGAATTTCCAATATTCTCCACTATTAGGCGCCAAGTACCTTTTTTCTCTGTTCACGGAGCAGCCTGCCTGCTTGGACACAATGAATCATGGGATACACAAGGCTACGTAGGATACACCGGACCCATCCTTCAAAATGGCAAAAAGAAGATTGCATTTGTCCACCGCATAACGAGGAGTCTTGCAATCTGAACAGACCTCGGCGCCTGAGCTATGACGTAATCAGCCTACAAATTTGGCCTTCAGCGGACGCATCCCCTGAATTCAAAGTCAGTAATTACACATTCTCTACAACAACAAACATCAAAGAGCAAGGTCCCATGGTGTCCTGCTGCAAAAGCTATAAATGGGGGCACCTGTCACCAGAGAGGAAGCCCCTGAGCAGAGTTTGGGTTGGCATGGTAACTGCATTAACACATGGCTGACTTTTTCAAAGCTCCATGGGTTCAGTTCTTCAGTTTAGTGTGAACTGAACATCACCGTTTCAGATATGGACATTTGAATTTCATCGAAAAGATCACTTAGGAACCTTTGATAGGAATTGAAAGTGTTGTCTTTGTTAGATCAACAATGTCCTATTTCAAAACGTTTTGTTTAATATTGATTTGGATTATTTTCAAAGAATTATTGCTTTTTTTCATCTATATGAATAAATCTTATTGCCACACTGGGTATCCTTTTAAAGAACGATTTGTCATCAACAAAATTGTGGTTTGTTGGATACATATACGTCTTCATACCAACCTCTCTTCCTTTATTCTACTGAATGATCAGTAAATCTAATCCTAGATATGTTCATAAGATTGTATTTCCAGATTCAAGAAAAAAATTATTAATTAAAAAGAAAATGTAAAATGTTTGACCTGAATTGTGGCTTCAGGTGAAATCAGCCTGACCCCTGCTGGACCAACAGAGGAACTATGGACACTTAGAAACTCCTCCAACCCTGAACTCGCTGGAGACCGAATTAGTGAAAAAAGTATCCAGCAAAAACAGTTTTATTAATACTAGAAGTCCCAAATAATTACAGTTTTCCTGTAAGCTTATTGTCTATGTATCCTACAAGCTTAGTGGCACTACAATGATATTTAGTGTAACTAATGGCTATTATAAGCTTATAATAACAAAAAAAACTCAAAAAACAGAGTTTAGCACATTTTCCCAAAGTAAGAGTTGTAGTATGATCCAAATGAGGTTATCTATTTATCCTACAAAATTGGAGGCACTACAGTGATCTATAGTGTAGTCACTGCCCATTTTATTCTTATTCTAATAATAAAATAGAGGTGCCATTTGTCATTTAGGCTTTGGAAAATTTCTCAAAAAGTATTATTTTCTAATCCAATAAATGTGATATGAAAGACATGAGATCAGATACACATGAAATGAATTTGATAATGATCCACCTCTCCTTGGTGACACTTTTGAATATTTCTCTGTGATTATTTTGCAACTTGCAGATGGTCCCTAAGCAGTTGTGGAGAAGCAAGCTCCGCATAGGGTCCAATTCTATTCTCCCAGCGCGATAGGAGACTCGTTTTGAGGAAACTACGGTTGTGGCTCACTGTCTGCCTTGCTGTGGTTTGCGGAGGGGTGTCTGTTTTGTAGAATAAATCATCTGCAGGCAAGTTTTTAATCCGGAAAAGCCGAATCTGTGAATATATTACTCCTCCTGAGATATATTTACCCCCTAGTAAAGAAGGCAGATGGTCATTATTGAATAAATATTCTTACTTTCTACAGTGTTCCAGCTCATGCAGCCATTTTCATTGTACAGATCAGTTATAATCTGACCGCTGTGCTGGTGGCTCCGCTGAAATCATTTTGGTGTTGACGACAGTGATGACATAGACCTATTTATATTTAATTACAAATATGAAATCCCCACCGCCATCAGGTAAAACAGTCTCCAATAGAGAAGTGCAAGCTAAAACCGAAACTAAAAAGGGGTGGAATGGTTCTCCAGCCACAGCCCTAATGGGGCATATACATCTGAGAAGGGATTCATGAGTTGTGAAGTAGTGTTGGGGGGACTAGAAGCTGATGAATATTCTCGCATCCCTGGGATTTCTAGTGTTAACAGGAATAAAAATATGGAATCAAAACATTTCAAACTGAGTCAGTTTCAAACAAATAAAACATTCAGACAGAGCTCACATCTTTGCAGCTGAAGGTTGGTCTGATTTAAATTTGATATCCCAACCCTTTGAATATTCGCTCTTTTAGGAAACACAGCTGGATTCTGGTTCTGCTTTGAGTTTCTGATGGATCCTGAAGGAAAAACCTTGAATTCATTCTTAGTCTAATAATGTATTTAAAGTTAAACAGTGAAGCCCTGATTTGAAGTAGATCCAAATATTAATATTATTATTAATGATGTAACCATAATTAGCTCTGATGATAATTAATAAGGGATGATGTTTGGTTTCTTTGCAGGAACTGAACAATAATCAGAAAGTTTGGATGTAGAACAGTGTTTAATGTGTTCTGATCTTCTATCCTGACAAAGTTCCTTTCTTTGGATCCGAGTCAGTACTGCTGATTGAGAAACAAGTTAATTTATCTGCTACTTGTTTGTTTTACTTTTTAGTCTTAAACTGATGATTAAACCCCTTTAGAGCAGCAGCTTTGTTCTCAGCTGAAGCAGCTCAGCTGGAGCTTCTGTTCAGATTTGTATGTTAATACAGGTCATAGTGGTGCATTCATAAATTTCTATCAAAGATTCATATTGTCATTATCATTAAACTTCCTCCCAGCAGCAGATCAATGATCTTGTATTTCTAATGACATGTAGCGGCTGCTGAAGGAGACTGTGGAGCAGTTTGCTAATAATCAGACTGATGATCATTTTGAATGAACACAGATTAACTTCAGAAGCTGCAGAGTTAATTGATGTTTGCAGATAACAGTCAGAGATCATGTTTTCCATCAGATTTAATTTGGCTGATTTAGTTTCCATCTAATAGTTGAATCAGCATCATGACTTGCCTACATGTGCATCACCTTAAGCTCTGCAGAAGCACCAACTCTGGTTCATTAATGTGACACAAGGTGATCCAGAAAGATTTAACTGGATAGAAGAACAACTGATTATAACACGCAGATACTCTAAGAAGATCTTTTCATATCATCACAATACAAAAATCCTTTGATTATTTCTTTTTTCAGCCTCCATCAATTACTGCTTCACATGTGAACACAGACATGTGAAAAAGAGTTGTGTTCACGTTGATATGTTGAAAATAAGTTAGTTTAAACAATTAAGTGGTACATTTAGAAACAGCTCACCTGTTTGCTGATGAAGGTTGGTCAAATTTTAATTCAATTAAGGCAGTGTTTGACATGATGTTCTTTAAGCAAACACAGCTGGGTTCTGGTCCAAGTTCTGGTTGTTTCCTGTGAATACAGATGGTTTGTTGATGTGCATGCTGAGCTCTGACATGGAGAACAGTCCTCGACAGTTAGAGATGGTGATCTGACCTCTAAGCTTTCCTCTGCTCCTCATAAGTGGTTTTATAGGGAGGGAGTCTGTCCTCTCTGTCCTCTCACTGATGAATTATGCTCACTTCAGTTGAGCTGCAGCCAAGAACATAGCATGATGCGACATTAAGACTCACTGATTCACACCTGTAGCTACTTCTAATGTTAAATTGGAAGACCTAAAGCGTTTGAAAGCTCTGTTTATAAACAGAAAGTAAAGGTTGATGTTGAAGGAATGCAGTGATTCCAGTTTGACTGAAAAGTCTGATTGAAGGAGCTATATATTAACAGACTGTAGATCAGTCAGTGTTTCATGATAGAGCTGCAGTTGTATTACTAGGAATACAAATGTAGAATCAAAACATTTCAAACTGAGTCAGTTCAGTTTCAAGCAGTTGAAACATTTAGACAGAGCTCACCTCTGTGCAGCTGAAGGTAGGTCTGATTTAAAATTGATAAGGCGACCCATTGACCAGTCGCTCTTTAAGGAAACACAGCCGGGTTCTGCTTTGAGGTTCTGTTGGATCCTGAAGGATAATGGAGGTTGGCCTGATTTAAAATTGAAAGTTTCATCCTTTGATATTATGCTCTTTGAGGACACACACCTGGGTTCTGGTCCAAGTTCTGGTTCTGTCTGTCTTCTGTGAATAAAGATGGTTTGGTTAATGTTCATGCTGAGCTCTGACATAGAGAAAAGTCCTGGACAGTTAGAGATGGTGATCTGACCTCTGAGCTTTGCTCTGGTCCTCATGTTCTCCACACAGAGTGGTTTTAGAGGGAGGGACTCTGTCATCTCTGTCCTCACACTGATCCATGCTGCTCACTTCATATCAGCTCACAGACCTGGAGCTGCAGCCTAAAACATAGATGAGGAAGATATATTTACATTAGCTGATTTCCACCTATAGTTGCACCTAAGGTTAAATTAGGAAACCAAAGTGTTTGAAAGGTAATTTTAAAAACATAAAGTAAAGGTTTGTGTTAAAGGATTGCATGGATTCCAGTTTGACTGAAGGGTCATACTGAAGGAGCTATAGAATTCCAGAATGTAGGTCGAAATGAGTTTCATGCTGCAGCTGAAAAATTAAACCAGTTAAATGCTGCGTTTTCCAACCATCAAACTATAAAATGTGATTTTCACATTTCAGTTAAAGCTGAAACTCTGAAAATGTAGTTTAAATAAATGTAACCTAATTTGACTTTGAAAGGATATAAAAGCATCAGTAAGCTGTTGTGTCTGACTCAAAAAAGGTAGGATGTTTAATTAATAACAAAGAATAATTTAGTTTAACTGAAAAAAATACCTAAAGATCAACTCTTCATCATGTTGACTGTTTTCGGATATTTAATAATCTTCTAAATGCACCTTTAAACATAAAACTCATGAAACTTTGAGCTGATATCAGAAGAAGACAAATTAATGTCAAAATTTAACTATGAAGAAAAATAAACTTACAGTTTGCTTTAACTTCCCAAAGAGCTGAAGAGACTTGACAGGTGAACCTGAGGCTGAGCTGCTTTCTGGAATGAGTCAGAGCTTCACCTGTGATGGAGGTGGAGCTTGAAGAGAAACAGGTAGGAGGGACAGCAGAAGTTTCTTCTAAATTTTAATTACAGGGTTGTTTTTTTCTTTCTATTCTAAATTAATCTCTTCTGTTGCTCAGAAACTATGAAGGAAACCCAGAAAAACCTGTTTGCAGGAACTGATCCTACAGGCTGCTTGTTGTGAGACGTGTCTGACTTTAGATGGTGATTTAAGTGTCTCTCTAAGGAAAACTGTTTTAAAAGAGAGGAGACAGAAAAGGTTCAGATGTAAGGAGCATGTTTCTGAAGTTGATCCTAGAAGCTCTGCCATTAGAATGTTGGATGCAGTTTGATGTTGTTCTGCTGTAATATTCCAGCTACACTAAAAATTCCTGGTTAGCTGAATTGATCATTTAAATCCCAGTGAACCCAGTAGAAAGAGACTGAATAAGCTTGTGAGGAAGGCCACTTCTGTCCTGGGCTGCCCTCTGGATTCGGTGGAGGAAGTGGCTGACAGGAGGATGCTGTCCAAACTCACATGCATCATGGACAACACCTCTCACCCCCTGCACCAGACCATAGAGGAGCAGAGCAGCTCCTTTAGTCAAAGACTTAGACACCCTGTCTGTAAGAAGGAGTGCTACCGCAGGTCATTCGTTCCTGCTGCCACCAGACTCTATAATATGCACTATAACCACAATAACTCCTGTAAAAACCACTGTGCAGCTATATTATAGTTTTTTATTTATTGACTGTGCAATATTCAGTGCATTATGCTGACTGTGCAATATATGTGAATGGAATAGTCATACCACTACCTCACCATTGCTCCTCACCTACTACACTTTAATGTAAAAGTAAATCCACCTGTATATAAGCCATCCTGATTGTACATAGGACACCTCAAACCTCTGTGCTACTCCCTTGTATTTTTTTATTTCTTATTTTTATTTTGTTTTCCATTGTGTGCAATACATGTACACTTGCACCTTAATCCTTATTTATCTTGACATACTGTATATACCTTGATATGCTGTATATATATTGTTTATTCTTAATGCACCTTTTTCCTCCTTGTTTGCACCTTCTTTAATTACAATGCCAATATGTGATCAGTGAATTTCTCTGCTGTGAGATCAATAAAGCTCATCTAATCTAATCTGGTTCAAAGAAAGACTGACCAGTTTTACTGGTAAGTTTGGTGCTGCTGGCACTGCATGAAAAGTG
>NW_015151400.1:11261-14622 GCF_000732505.1 Cyprinodon variegatus | reverse complement strand
TGAACAACCAGATATCATACAGGTCCTAGTTCCTGAGTTGAGAACAGGTCATAGCCATGCTTTTCCAACAAGGCAAGGCAGAGCCTATTTATATTGTCCATTCACCAACAGACTCATTTATATTGCAAAGCTCACTATGTGAAAGAAACATAGAGAATAATTGTATTTTGTCTTGTCTCGCCTTTTCATGTCATTCAACATTTCAGCTTAGAGAATGACAAAAAGTATGATTTCAGTATTGAAGTAACATTTATTCCCATTTAGCAGTTTTCACAAACCCAAAGTGAGTCTTTCCTGCATTTGGGAAAGGTATGCTTTGTGCAGTGCACACAATGCTCAGTGCTTTGGTTCCTGTTGCCGAGATTGAACACCTGGCCTGCTTATAATAACAATGAAAAAAAAAAAAAAGAGTTTAGCACATATTCCAAAAGTAAGAGTTGTAGTATGAACTAGATGAGGTTAGCTATGTGTGCTACAAGTTTTGTGGCACTACAATGATCTATAGTGTAATTATTGGCTATTATATGCCTACAATAACAATGAATAAATCTAGATGACACTGGCTTGACCTGGGAGACATGAAAAGTGGGTTGAATACGGAGGGAGGATGGTAAATAAAGGCGGACTGCAGATTGTCCTACGGTTCTTTCCACCTCATAGGGACCGATGAATTTAGGGGATAGTTTGCGTGACATAGCCCTTAGGGGAATGTCACGGGTGAAGAGCCAGACCTTCTGGCCCGGGCAATAGGAAGGGGCAGCCCTCCTCCTGCGATTGGCGAACCTCTGATTCTGCTGGGAGGTCCTTCCCAGGGCCATCCTGGTCCAGTTCCAGAACGTCCGGCAGCAGCGGATATGTTGCTGGATGGAGGGTACGGCGATGTCTGCCTTCTTTAGAAGGGAAAAGGGGTGGCTGGTATCCTAGGGAGATCTCAAAAGGAGAAAAAAACAGTAGCTGCGGAGACACTAGAATTATGAGCGTACTCAGCAGAAGTTGACTCCAGTTAGTCGGATCTGATTCGGTAATGCATCTGAGGCTGGTTTCCAATTCTTGGTTCATTCGTTCAACTTGACCATTGGATTGGGGGTGTAACCGGGAGTGAGAGAGACCTTGGCCCCAAGTGCCGAGCAAAAACCCCTCCATACCTGGGAGATGAACTGCGGGCCGCGGTCAGACAGAATGTCCAGGGGTATGCCGTGAAGCCAGAAAACATGCTTGACGAGAAGCTGGGCTGTTTGCAGACCTTTAGGAAGCTTTCTCAGAGGGACTAGATGACAGGCCTTGGAGAAACGATCAATGATTGTGAGGATGGTTGTCATAACCTTGGAGGTGGGGAGTCCTCTGAGAAGGTCGATGGCAATGTGAGACCAGGGTCGCTTGTGGATGGGTAAAGGTTGATGCAGACCGGAAGGTGGTTGATGAGATGGCTTGTTGCGTGCGCAGATCGGGCAGGCCAATACGAACTCCTTGACATCCTTCAGCATGGAGGGCCACCAAAAACGCTGACTTATGTGGGCAACCGTTCGACTGATCCCTGGATGGGCAGAAAACTTCGAAGAATGAATCCAGTTAATTACACAAGCTCGGATAGAGGATGGTACATAGGTTCTGTTAGGTGGCCCAGTTCCAGGATCAGGTCCAGTCTGTTGGGCCTGTTTGACAACACCCTCAATCTCCCAGGTGACTGTGGCAAAGCAACAGCTAGAAGGCAGGATGTTAGCAGTGGACTCCTCAGATTCGTCTGGAGAAAACTGCCTAGAAAGGGCATCTAGTTTGATGTTCCAAGAGCCAGGGCAGAAAGAGATAGAGAGGTTGAACCGGGAGAAAAATAATGACCAACGGGATTGGCCGGGGTTGAGTCTCTTAGCAGATTGGATATAGGAGAGATTCTTGTGATCATTACAAACCTGAACCGGATGTGCAGCTCCCTCTAGCCAGTGTCTCAACTCCTCCAGAACCAACTTAATGGCTAAAAGTTCTCTATCTCCAACGTCATAGTTTCTCTCAGCAGGAGTGAGTCTGCGAGAGAATAAGGCACAGGGGTGTAATTTGCTATCGGCACTAGGAACTTTGGAGAGAACAGCTCCAACTCCAGAATCCGAGGCGTCCACCTCCACTACGAACTGTCTGGGGAGATCTGGCTGAGTGAGAACAGGAGCATTGGCGAAAAGTTTCTTAAGACGGGAAAAGGCTACTTCAGCCTCAGTGGACCAAACAAAGGGAACCTTGGAAGAGGTCAGGGCTGTCAGAGGGAGAGCAGTTTGACTGTAGTTACGGATAAACCTACGATAGAAATTGGCAAATCCCAGGAAGCATTGGAGCTGCTTGCGAGTCTCAGGTGTAGGCCAGTACAAAACAGCCTTAAATTTTTCCTCAGTGGGTCTTACCTGTCCGCCCTCAAGGATAAATCCAAGGAAGGAAACAGATGGTCTGTGAAATTCACACTTCTCTGCCTTTACGAATAGTTTGTTCTCAAGCAGGCGTTGGAGGACCTGGCGGACATGGATCTTATGTTCAGAAAGGTTCTTGGAAAAAATTAGGATGTCATCAATATAAACAAAAACAAAAATATTCAAAAAATCTCTGAGAACATCATTGACCAAGGCCTGGAAGCAAGCGGGAGCATTAGTTAAACTAAAAGGCATTACCAGGTACTCAAATTGTCCAATGGGAGTTTTGAAGGCGGTTTTCCATTCGTCTCCCTCCCTGATGCAAAGAAGGTGGTATGCATTTCTGAGGTCCAGTTTAGAGAAAACTGTGGCTTTTTTACAGTAATTTGGTTCAAACCTCTGTAGTCTATAAAGGGTTGAAGGGATCTGTCCTTCTTTCCCACGAAGAGAAGACCGCTACAAGGGGAGAAGATGAGGGATGGATTATGCCTGTTGCTAGAGACTCCTTTATATACTTCTCCATAGCCTCCCTCTCAGGCTTAGAAATGTTGAAAAGGCGACTGCCGGGCAGAGGGGCTCCAGGAAGCAGGTCTATGGCACAATCGTATGGT
This sequence comes from Cyprinodon variegatus, assembly GCF_000732505.1. Taxonomy (NCBI): domain Eukaryota; kingdom Metazoa; phylum Chordata; class Actinopteri; order Cyprinodontiformes; family Cyprinodontidae; genus Cyprinodon; species Cyprinodon variegatus. The sequence continues at coordinate 11,621 of NW_015151400.1, read as the reverse complement.
CTGTGGGGAGGCAGAGAACAGGCTTTGGATTTACTAAATACCTGGGAGAGGTCATGGTAGTTAGCAGGGACGGAAGAGAGATAAATGGTGTCTGACTCACTAGAGTCCTGAACCTGGAAACCTGGAGGAACAGCAGATCTGACACTGCATGAAAAGTGGGATTTTCATCAATATGCGGCACTGTAGATTGTCGTGGAACTTCAGGTTAGCGGCAGTTTACGGCAATTTGCAGGCTTCGCCGAAAACTCCCGTAAATTGTCAGAAATTGACGTGGACTTTCTTAGGCAGTGTTCCCCCCATGCCTCCCCCCCATGGAATTCTAGGGGAGGCATGGGGAACACTGCCTAAGAAATTCCACGT
>NW_015151400.1:0-8162 GCF_000732505.1 Cyprinodon variegatus | reverse complement strand
TTGTGTAGTAGTGTAGGATAACATAAATACACACCATATGAATGAATAAATATATGAATGAATAAATATATATATATATATATGAATATAAATTTATATGTAAATATATATATATGCCAACCAATCACGAGCGACTTTACTTGTTTAAAAAGAAGTGGTTCCGTCCAATACTCAGTAAGAAAATTAAAGCCTGGTGTGGCCACGTGTGGTTTTGCTGCCAATCACGAACGATTTCACTTGTTTGAGAATAGTGGTTTCAGCCAGTTTGCTGCATTCATATGCTAATTAGGGCGATTAGTACAGCTGATCGCTCTCCACATACGTCAGAGTCCGTTTCCAACAATTTGTGGCACGACAAACGCGGACAAGCCCGGGTTGCAAATTGTTGGAAACTGACGAAAATCAGGGAGATCTGCGGGAGTTTACGGGGACGAAAATCTCACTTTTCATGCAGTGTGAGACAGTGTGTTGACAATAAAAAGATCATGAGTCCACATGTCTGTTGGTCCAATTAATTGTGGGATTATGAGCCTGAAGCCATTTGAAACCCAAAGATAAAGCTGAGTTAGGTGTAGGGAAAACAAAAAAAGAGATGTTTTCAATGTGGTTACCAGAAACACTTAGTTGTAGAGGAGTAGTCTGGTGGGTTATTTGGGGCAGATCTCTGCCATCCAAGGCAAAAACACTATTCTATTCCCATCTGTTGAGCAAAAACAGAGTCAATAAGATTCTGTACAGAGCCAGAATCTATCAGAGCGGAGATGGATCTATTATTTAGCAGCAGAGATGCAGGAAGGAGTAGACGAGGAGAAGAGGGGGGAAATCTTCTGGTCCGCCAGTAGCCCTCTCTCTACTGGTGCACCCTGGCTTTTCCCAACAGAGGACAAGAGGCAACAAAATGGCCCGCCTCACCACAATATAAACAGAGCTTGGCCCGTATTCTGTGCTGCTTCTGCTCAGGGCTTAAACAAATGCTGCCAATCTGCATAGGATCAGGCGGGGATGGATTAGGAGGCAGCCTGACGGGGAAACTGTTTGCTGGTGGCCTGGAAGGAGCTATCTTGCTACTTTTTTCCTTAGCGCGGGCTCGAATCCGATTATCCAAACAGAACGAGAGATTAATTAATTCTTGAGAGAATCAGGCTCATCTAAGGAGGCTAATTCATCCTTGATAGAATCATATAGCGCATGAGAAATTCCATCCTGAGGCAGCTGCCATAATACGGAAATCGATCGCGAATTCAGAAACAATTCTTTGTCCTTGTTTTAATCTCAAAAGTTCACGAGAGGTTAGAGTCTTGTCTGTTTCATGGTTGAATTTTAGCTTGAACTCCTTGAGAAACTGATCAAATGTGCAGCCATAATTAGAGGATGAGGAAAATATTACCTCAGCCCAATCCAAGGCTTGGTCAGTAAGATGTGAGATGAAATACGAGATCTTTGTAGAATCCTGGAGAAACTTACTTGGAGAGTGATTTAATTGAATGATGCATTGCATAAGGAATCCACAAAACTTCTTTGGGTCTCCGTTAAACCTGGGAGGATTAGCCACCTGGCACTCAGAATGGGGAAAAGAACAAACTGCCTGGTTAGCATGCTTCGGGGCTAGCTCACCGGTTGGGCCCGAAGCCTGGGGAGAAACACAAACAGCCTCGATTAATTTGGTCACCCGGCTGTTAAGTGCAGACTGTTGTTTTCTGAGATCGAGGAAAAGACTGTGATGTTTCTGGATAACAGTTTGTTGAAGGCAAAGGGCTCTCTGAATGGCTTCTGCTGGGTCAACGGTTTGGACAGAGTGTTCTGTCATGATTTACTAAAGGTCTGACCCAAAAATGCAAAAGACCAAACAGAGAGACCACGGAAAAGTTTAACAGGTTTTATTGAAGAGATTAGGCTCGGTGCTAAGTTGCCCTGAACTCAGCTCAACCACAACTGGAAGGTGAAGGGAAGACTAACGCTTAGTTCAGGCTCAGTGGGAAATTTCATTTGTGGATATTGAGAAGAGGATCTGGTTTCCAGAGAACTTGTAGGATCTTTGACTCCAATCTGTATGCTGTTTTCCTGTGTTATTCTGATTCGGTGGTGGGCGGAACAGGGTTTACCCAGAACTTGGATGGTTGTTGGTGAACGGAAAAACTTACTGCCACTCAGACTTCGTGCTGTACTTCAACGGGTCGTAATGAAGATGATTTCCTTGCTTAGAGAGTAGATTCAACGTCCTCTTCAAGGAAGCAGGATCCAAACCTCCAGTTTGAATTTCCAGCTCGGTTTGAGGCTCAGTTGATTCCTTTAGGGAGAGAAGGTCCGAAAGGTCCAGTTCGCAGGATGACTTTCCAAAACTGAAAACTCTGGCGTCGAGGTAATGGCAATCAGCAGCTTAAGAGCACTCCGCTAACGAGGCAACCATCATCAGGTGTGTGAGGAGGCGGACCAGAACAAGGCGCCTCCTGCTGGTGGAAGGGAGAACTACACGAAGAGACAAACACACAGACTGGAGTCCTGACAATAATAACAAAGACAAAATCTCCAAAAATTCAGTTTGGCCTATATTCCCAAATTAGCTCACTGTATGCCTTGCTCTGGTGTCTGTTTTGTAGAATAAATAATCTGCCGATGAGTTATTAATTCCGGAAAAGCCGAATCTGTGTATATATTGGAAAACTTTACTGAAGTTTCACAATGCTGTCTGCGTGTCTGCAGCGGAGGAGAGAAGAGAGAGAGAGAGAGAGAGAGAAGAGATCGCTTGAGTTATATCCCCCCCCCAAAAAAAATAATGGTAATTATTGTATAAATGGTCATTATTGTATAGACATTGTTGCTTTCTACAGCGTTTCATCTCATGCAGCTATTTTCATTGTACAGATCAGTAATCATCTGATTGCTGCGCTGGTGGCTGTGCTGAAATAATTGCGGTGTTGGCGACACTGATGACGTAGACCTAGTTATATTTAATTACAAAGATGATTTTGTTCCCCTCCTGCTCTCAGGTAAAACAGTCTCAAAGACAATAACTTTAGCTAAAACAGAAACTGAAGGGGGTGGAATGGTTCTGCAGCCACAGCGCTAATGGGGCATTTACATTTAATAAGGGATAAAGAAAGGGAGAACCAGTAAAACCAGTTTACCTGCATTCAGATCTTCACCTGAGATGGAGGCTGGGCAGGTAGGAGGAGTTAAGGGGAGGGACAGTAACCATGACAACATACCAAGTACCTGAGAGGCCTGGCTGTTTATCTACTGAAAACAAGTCTATAATGTATTTTGGAGCTCAGCCATTCAGTGATTTATAGACTAACAGAAGGATTTTAAAATCTTATTCTCTGAGATACGGGGAGCCAGTGGAAGGACCTTAAAACTTAGCTGATGTTCTCCACTCTTAGTTCTAGTGAGTGGCAGTGATTCATTCTGCATTATCTGCATTGATTTATTTATTTTTTTCTTTATATGTTTGATTATTAATCAGAGTAGAAATTGTGTCGACATGTGGGGATGATACCTTTACCTTCTCTGACTGCTGCTGTGCTCCAGATTTCCAGAAATAAGGACCCGAACTGAAGTGCTGGTTGTTCAGCAGGAGATGTAATTTAACAAACAACTACCTCCTTTATGAAAATATTGATTTGATTTTATATATATTTGAAACAAGGATAAAACTGCTTAAAACACCTTGTTATGACTTCTGTAGATACTTCCATTTTCTTTATCTGTTTTTCAAATGTATTTTTATTTTCCTCTATTATTTTTCCTTCGACTCGTTGTTTGGTCATTTATGTATTAACTTAGTATCTGTCACAGTCTTGGTTCTGTTATCTTTTACTTTGCCCCATGTTTTCTAGTTTTATCGGTTTAATTCCTATTTTGTTGTATTTTCTGATATGTTTAAGTTTGTAGGTTTTGATTTCTTCCCCTCTTGTGTTGGTCTCCTTTTCCCTACCTCCTTCCTTGAGCGCTCTTTTCACACCTGCACTCAATCTGCTCATTAGTCCTCTCTTTGTTCAGTCTACCATAAATACTCTCATTGTGCAGTTCCTCAGTGCCGGTTCCTCGTCTCACTTCATCTTACCCCATCTTTCCCTGGCTCCTCCTGGTTGTTTTTCCCTGATGTCTCCATGGTTCTGGTTTGTTTTACATTTTTCATGTTGGTTTTTTGGATTACCGTCTCTGTTACCTGTGTTAATTCATAAAAAAAAAAAAAAAAAACTGCAAGAACTCACCTCTGCCTCTCAGGCTCTGCATTTGGTCCTCTAACCTCAATCAAACCCTGATAGTATCTGTCATGATTGGGTTTCTGAGAGTAAAGCCCAAGATGCAGAACACACACGGAGAACGCTGGTAAAAGTCCAAAGAGTTTATTTAAAGACACAAGCACATAGAAATTAACAGGAACAGTTCAGTCCGGGGGCTGGTTCACTGGAGTCTGTGCAGGGGACGGGGGCTGGCTGGGTTACTGAGATCATGAGGGGCTAAGCCTCTAGCTGTATGCTTAGCTAGGCTAGCTAGGATCTGAGCTTCCAGCTCAACACGGAGAACAACAGGGGATAATCCATATGGGAACCTCTGGGGAAACTCCTCAAGGAAGTCATCAGGTATCATCCACGTGGGGATCTTCGGGTTGGCTCACCAGGGCAGATTAGCCGGTTAGACCTTCCAAGAGCTTCAGGCTTGAGACTGGTTTCCTGGGATGCTGCTCTCCCTGAGCTGCAGACCAGATACTGGGTTCCAGTGAGGTTGCTCTTCCTGAGCTTAGGAGGAGACAGGAGGTTAAGCTCATCCAGAGCTTTCACGAAGAGACAGGATTCCAACTAAGATCAACACTGCGGCGTGAAATCAAGGTTTGAAGGCAGCTTAAATACTGTGGTCCTCCTGATGAGTAGATCAGCCACAGGTGTGTGGGAGGCTCAGCTCAGGAGGACCCACGGCGCACTCTGCTGGAGGCAGAGGGTAATCTCCAGAACCTAACAGTGACTCCAGCCCTAAGAAAAAGACAAAGAGAGCAGAAGAGGATCCTCGGCGCCCTCTGGTGGGCAAGCCTGAGGATCCCAACAGTATCATTGTTGGGATTATTGTCATTTCAACCAGGGGAGACTGAGAAAAGCTGCAATTAGAAAAGTTTTATTCAATTCAATGTATCTAAACTATATTTTCTCTCTAGGGAAAATCAGCTGATTGCTGGGGTTTATGGAGATAAGCATTTATTGACATATATGAAATGAAATATTTGGTGCTCGGGTCCTGGCAGAAGACTTTGTTGCTGTGAATCAACATTTGCCTGAATGAGTAACCTAGGAAAAGGATTAGAGTAGTCTTCCCACCCGGATACTGGTGGTGGAATAAGCCAGAGGGTGACTGTGAGTGAACACAGACCATACAGAGGTGGGTGAAAGTTAACTTGCGCCCAGGAGAGAGAAGCTTGGCCAGGTGGTTGAGGACAAGCTGGTAAGAGTCTTCCACATTTAATTTTCAATTAAGCTTCATTATTTCCCTTTATTAATTATCACCTTGTTTAAAATCCTAAATTGTAGGATTTAGGATTCCCAGTGTTCTGCTGGATTTAATGATTACATTCTATAAAGACTAGATCACTTAGAACCAGGCCAGGTTGATCCAGAATTGGATTCAAGGCAGTCTTTTTCACAATTTAAAAACAGCTGAAATAATTATAAAATGCAGGACGTATCCTAATTAGATTCACATTTTATTTAATTTGCAACAGCTTGTTTTTCAGGGTTTTATTAGATTTTTATTTTTGGTTTCCAAGAATATCTGAGTGAGGTGTGGCACATCAGCATAAATACACATGAAGAAGAGCCACAACCAACAGGTTCTATTCAGAAAGCTGCACCGACCCAAACGTCACATGATCAAAAGAGCTGCAACAGCTACAAAGTTTAAAATTCCTGTAGAACCGAAGCAGAGCAACAACAGAGCTCCACCTGAACAGACTTACACTGAGTTCATCAAACACCTCAGACCCTGATAGACAGGAAGAAGCACCCAGAACCACTGGGCCAGGGTTCCAGCCCAACACTCTGAATGCTGAGTGTGAATCCAGCAGATTGGAGCTCCTACCTCCTGCTCCTTCATCTTTAATGGGGTCAACAGTAAGGACTCTACTGTGGATAGGAAAGCAACTCTGGACTGCTGAGCTGAATCTGGACAGCCTTCAGACTGATAGACCTCATTACAGGATAGAAACACACAAATGCATAGTGCTGACTGCCTCAGCTCTACGTCAGGAAGTTCATTTTATTAACTTTGAAGGATTAGAAAAGATGGAGGACAGAAACGGTGAGAAACCTCAATGACTGCAGCTGGACCTCATTATTAGGAGAGATATTGGAAGAAAAGCAGAAAGAATTGATGGCTTAGTTTTAAATCTATATTTCATCTTAATTTTAACATCTTCCTCTTATTAACACCATTCACATCAGAAGTGGGTCTGCTCCTTTTCAGTTCACTGGCCAATAACCAGAGAGGGAGGAGCAGGAGGAGGTGACATCTTTCACTGATTTCATTCATTCATTCATTCATCCATCCTCTGACCTTCACATTGACTCAGCTCTGTTTCTGTCAGCCATATATGGCCAGAGTGTCTGCTGCCTCTAAACTGGGCTGCTGTGTTTCAAACAACCAGCAGATCCAGTGAGGTTAATGGTGCAGACCCATTACAAGAGCACTGGAGCAGCAGTGGAAATGATTGCAGAAAAATACCAACAGTCTGAAATTCAAAAGAAGAAACACCAGAAACTGACAGAGAAAAACTACAAACATCTAAAGGCCAGGATCCAAATGACAGAAATAGATTCAATGTGGAGGAAGAATGAAACATCCCACTGAGGACAACATGATTACCTGGTGGAAAAAGAAAAGGGAAGGAAACCAAATAGTTCAAGGAAAATAGTTTAAGGAAAACATTTTATTTCTATAGCACTTTTCAGTACAAAGACAATTTAAAACTGAGGACAACAGCTGATTGAGAGAAATTATTAACTGGATGAGAAGTTTATTTGTATAGAACAATTCAGTATAGAGAAAATTCAAAATGCTTAACATGAATTAAACAGGTAGAAGGAACATTAACACAAAAATAAAAGCAAGTAAAGATAAAAGGCACTTAGGCAAATAAAACAGAACAAGCTTAATACCTCAGTTTACAGTTCACCTTAAACAGTCAAAGGAAGTCTTGAAGAAATGGGTTTTTAACCTTGACTTAAAACTTTCAATTTATGATTAAGATTTTTAAACATAATTTCAAGATTCTGAAGTAAATAAAAAAAAAAACAGTTTTAACAGTTTTTTTTTTATTATTGAGCATCAGTGGTACATTCTATAATTTCCATACAAGAGGCATGATACTCATATTTATATTTTAACCCCCCCCATCCCAAGAACCGTTTGGACACCAAACTAGCAGGAGAAGATAGTTAAAAGTAATACAAAAATAGACAATAGCTAAAAAAAAAAATAAATAAATAAATAAATAAATAGGAGATATATACATATATATATACAGATGTATACATATACACTTACAGATACCCGCACATATACATATATATATATATATATATATATATATATAGAATATTGATAAAAAAAATAATAATAAAATAATTATAAACGAAAGTAATGAAATAAATGGATAAATAAAAAAGAAATAAAAAATAATCAGTTTTACATACATATGTACATCCAGATATGTACGCACGCAAGCATACATAACGAACATTTATCTCAGCTCTCCAGCACCAAGACTGTGCACCTCACAGGAAATGGTACACATGGGTTAAATCCAGATCACATATCCAAACGCAGAAGGACTGGCAGAGGAAATTTAAGTGGGCACAGTTTTAAGTTTACATATATGTGTCAGTAACGGACCCCAGACAGAGAAAAATTTGTCCTTAGATCCCCTTAGAGTATATTTCATTTTCTCTATTTGCATGAAGTGTGTCAGATCACTAAACCACAAGGACACCTTGGGTGGATTTTTAGATTTCCAATGCAGTAAGATTCTTCTCCGTGCAAGCAGCGTTGTAAAAGCAATTATGTTTCTATGGCCTTCCCTTAATGTCCATCTGTGGCACCAAATATGGCCATAGCAACGTTGGGTTGAAGATTAATATTCAATCCTTCTGACAATGTTTTAAAGATGGTTGACC
>NW_015151399.1:313105-316906 GCF_000732505.1 Cyprinodon variegatus | reverse complement strand
AACCCTCAGAAAGGGATCCACGTCGCCCTCTGGTGGGCAAATCTCTGGATCCCAACAGACAGCAGAAACCCTCAGAAAGGGATCCACGTCGCCCTCTGGTGGGCAAACCTCTGGATCCCAACAGAGGGATTGTCCCTAAGTCAATGAGTCGATGCAATCAACTGGTTTTCCTTAGATAGAAAACTTTGAATCAATCTGACTGGATGATCTGGTGAACTGTAAATTGCCTTGAGATGACATGTACCGTAGTGTAAATTGGCGCTATAGAAATAAACTGAATTTAATTTGATTAATATGTCTGCGTAAGGTTAAATGAAATCACATGGAAGCACATAACTTTTAATCCAACAATGCCCCCTAAGGCCACTGGCAGCACTACTCTGCCTCTAATTGACCCAGTGTGTGTTCTGGTTTTGGTATCAGACCACTTTGGACCAGCAGGTCTAAAATCCTGGTAGTTCCTGGTAAAGATGGGGAAACATTCCCCCTCTGGATGAAATCATTCATTAAAGAAACATGATCAGCTGAAGGTCAGAGCTAACAGCTGTTAGCTTAGTTAGCTCTGTGTCACATGCGTCTTTCAGAGATGGATGGACCCTCTGAGGTCACACAGGAGAGTTTCTGAGGACAGCAGCAGTGAGGGAGAATCGATAGATGAAGATGGAGCTAGAGGATCTAGTTTTCAAAACTTAAATGCTCCTCTAAATGAGGACATAGTAGTCCATGCTTTTTATGATTGGTTTGACCTATAGTTGTAGCTAAACATCCAAAACCCTTTCCTTAGATTGGAGGGTTGTGTAGTTTTAGGAGGACATAGTTTGGTGTCCCAACAGGACATCAGTCCCAACAAGACACCATAACTGGGTTTGGAAAAGATAACAGTCTAAAGCAGAGGTCACAGATTAGCGGACCGCGGTCCGGATCCAGATCCACCTGCTGGCTAATCCGGATCCAACCTGATTTAAAACATTTATAAATTACTGCATGTTGTCTGACGACATTGTCTAAACACCACTTGCGCTGCTTCTCCTGTTACCCTGAAATCCCACATCCTCCGTCTCCGCTCTGCTCCAGACCTCCTGCTCAAAGCAAAGCCTACAGCCTTTGCAGTTCCTCTCTTATTGATGCACTCTGACTTATCCTCAGAGCTCGAGGAGAGCATGTGCGATATAATCATTAAATTCATAGGAGCAAAACATGCAGAAATGAACACTTCATTTAATATGACACATTAGCATCCAGCAGATGTGCAGTTTCTGATAGATGGATTCCTTACTGGTCTATTGAAGGACCAATAGTTTGCATCCAATCTTTTAAATAAACGGTGTTAGTTTTTTGAAATTTATAAGAATTATGCTCTAATTTGTAGTTATCGATCTGTTGTTACTATATTTTAATTTGACAAACTTATCTTGACAATCTTCTCGCCGTTCTTTTTCCTGTTTGGGTCGATTGCAATAGCGGATCTTGACCTGGCCGGACTGGAGCGGAGCCTGAACATTTAGAGGATGTTTGGCTCAACCTGCTGCTGTGAAGCAGGATTCTCCACCATGAACAGAATCAAAAATAAATATGGATCCTGGCTCAAAATGAGCACCTTGATATGTGCTTTAGAATGGCTTAGTCTCCATTCAAACCCAGGTTTAAAGCCTTGCAGGGCAGCATAAAGCCCACTGCGAACATTAAGACAGAAAAAAGAACGAAAAATGGTCAGTTCAGGTGTTTTATAAAATATGTGAATAGGGAATTTTCTATATATCAAACTGAAATATTGTTGTTCTCTACTTCGAAGAACACTTTAGATTTTAAAATGGAAAAAGTTTATTTAAAAAAATATATTTTTTTATTTAAAAAATTCAATGTATAACATGAATGCACAAACATTTCAGTGTTAAATTCAATTTAAAGTAACAGATCATTAAAAAATGTCTCCGGACCTTTACTGGTTGATGATTTACTTTATTTGGACCCCGCTGATTTTTAATTGGTTACCCCGGGTCTAAAGGTTCTTCTGGGATGGCCTGGACAAGCTCAGACTGGCATTCTGTGATACCGGGCATTTGCTTGGTGAGCCGGTCGTAATTTTCAGCATGTGAAGGCCGGCCCTCTTTAAATCATACCGGCCCCAACACTTAATGTATCTTGGGTCTGGTCACGAATCCAGTTTTGCTGGTATGCTGCTGGACCGTTGGTCTGGAATCTCAAGGGAAGCACAGTAGTTTCCTGCCAAAGCGCAAGGGGGAGCCTATTCGAGAACTCGCAAGAACTTCGGCGGATGGTCACAAGAACTTTGGTGGCGCCGGCGGGAGTGTTTATCTACCGAAATAACAATGGTGCATCTGCAAGATATCACGGTCACAGAGTTGGATCTAGAGTTGCTAGACATCAAAGAGAAACAGAAATAGAGTGAAGCTCCTTGATTAACCTTTCGTCGTAGTTATCCATAGTAATTGTTCCTCGGTTTTTAAAAGTGGCGCGCCCCGGCACCGAATCGAGAAGGACGACCACACAGACAGGCGGAAAGGCAAACCAATTCAAGTCAAATTTAGTTCAGTTTATTTCTATAGCGCCATTTCACAACATGTCATCTCAAGGTACTTTACAGTTCACCAGATCATCCAGTCAGATTGATTCAAAGTTTTCTAAGGAAAACCAGTTGATAGCATCGACTCATTGACTTAAAGACAATCCCAGACATCAAGCATGCTTGTAGCGAGAGTGGAGAGGAAAAACTCCCTTTTAAAGAGTAGAAACCACCAGCAGAACCAGAATCAGTGTGAGCGGCCATCTGCTGAGGCCGACTGGGGTTCAAGAAGACAGAAGCAGAGACACAGAAACCAACTGCCAACCAGCTCCACAGGCGGCCCCGTCCAGGAAACACACAGCATGAAGAGAGCACATCCAGTCAGTCACAGTTAGAGAAACAGGACTCACTGAAAAAGAGGCCAATCTCCAACATCGTTAAACAAATGTGTTGATGGCAGCAGCACAGCTGATATTTCTCTCGAGGATGGTGTCTGGATGATATCAGGGTAGAGCTTCAGCTTTAAAATTGTAAATTTTGGATCCTGAGAGTCAGATCACTTTGCTGGGCTGATATTCCATTTCACTGCTCTGGTTCCTATACTTTACATCAAACGAACACGCTGAAGACATGGTACATGTTTTCTGCAGTTCTAAACCTTAATGCTCCAGGTCTGGCACCGCTAGTGTCTGAAGGTTCCTGCTTTAAAGGAAAAGTCAGCAAGGAATATTCAATGGATGATTATCTAAAACAATTACGTTCACAGTGCTTTAATGAATTTGGCATTAATCAGTAAAAAAATGAAAACAATAATTTTTGCGATCACTGAGTCTGGGAGCGACCATTTTTGCCCAAATATAGTAACACCTCATTCCTGACATCTTCCAGCAGTGATGTCATGGTGCAGCAGAGGTGTCAAGTAACAAGTACAAATACTTTGTTACTGCACTTAAGTACACTATTTAGATATCTATAAATTACTCAATTACTTATTTTTCTTCCTCCTTCTGACTTCTACTCATTACATTTTCACACAAGTATCTGTACTTTCTATTCTTTTCATTTTTAAAACAAACAGTAGTCATTGATTGACAGATTTGACGGAAGCATAAATGTTCCTTTACTCTCTGGCCGCAGCAGCTACTTATGATAGTAAATGACTAAATGAGCTCAAGAAGTAATACAATGTCAGCTACCTAAATAATGCACGCAGTATATATTAGGGATGGAACGGTTTATGAAAACCGTCTGAACCGTTCGGTTCGACTGTCTCGGTT